>NW_015090891.1:1563720-1569828 GCF_001431845.1 Calidris pugnax
TGGAATAGAACCTGTTGACACAAATTAAAGACTAGATCACAAAAACTCAGAACATGCTGCCGAAATTTGCTGGTAAAACAAGTCTGAGAATCATCAAAATCATAACAACATAGAGGAAGAATCAGATGATCGTGATGACTTCTATAACAGAAATGGAATTAAACTTAATAGTAGCAAAAGCAATGTAATATGATTTCCTGCTATAAGCTGTGAATTCATCAGCTGGAACTGACAGAGAAAGAGAAAGATCAAGCCAATCTACTGAAGAAAGACTATCATCCACCAAAACATGCTGCAGCTATGAAAAATCTTAACATGGAGTATTAGACATGGTATTTCTGGGAAAGAAAGGGATGTTTAATGCTATTACATCAGGTAGAATAGATCGTCATGATGAAAATAATGAAAAATCCCTGCTCTCCATATAAAAAAAAATAATTCACTGAAAGCTTCACTAAAAATGGAGTGGAGGTAAAGGGGAAGTCTGTCAGCATGACCTCAGGAATGCAGAACTTAATTTGTGAGAGGAAATTGAAGAACCTGGTATTATTTCGCAAACAGAACTGAGATGACAGAAACTCTCTCTGTAAACACATCAGTGGCTAAAAAGAGCCTGTGGATGTTTGTAGTGATGTATTGAACTTTGAGATTAATATCAACATAAGAATTTTATATATATATAAATATATTTATTTAAAATGCTTTTTTTGTGTGTAGTGTGAGTGCTTGCACTATTAGGGGATAGGACCCAGCACCCAAGGACCCACTGTCAGTTTATTCTGAGTCATAAACACGATCTCTGTGGTCAGGCGAAATAACATTTACACCCCCAAGTGGTCTGATGGCATTTGTGGTGATTAAAATGCACATCATTTTCTTCTCCACTCATCTGCTTAAGATCTACATGAATGCTTTACACATCATTCACTCACTAGGTGCCTAATGCAAAGCTTATTTAGTCAAAGTACTTCCATTGACTTCTGTGTGCTTTGGATTAGTTTCTATATCCTTACCCATCAACCAGCTGCTGCAGGCTTCCAGCTTTATCACAATATTAGACTGCTTTTCTCTTTTCCCCATGATCTTAAAAAGGCAAAGAAAGAGGTATACTTTGGTTTGCCCGGTCTGTTCTTTAATGTGCTTAGATTGCAGTTATTTCCTGCTGAGCTCTGGATGAGGTTTAGTTTGTTGAAGAGCAACTTTTTAATCATCTCACAGAATGAATGAACTGGAAGATGTGTCAGGCTTCTATCAGAAGATGAAAAATGTGGAAACTTATCAGTACCTCTCTTCCTCTAGATATATTGTAGGCCATAAAAAACCCCACTCTGCACAGTACTTATTACTCTTATAAAGGAAGCTAAAAATGTAATTATGCGAAGGATGATCACCGAGAAACTTTGCAAAACAGTTCAAGCAGGCATAAAAGTATGGCTGCCTGTGTGTGGCAAAAAGTGCAGAGGAGGCAGCGGAAGAAGAAATGATTTCAAAGACAAACGATGTCATCTTCCCCACAGGAAGGGTGGCTACAACCCCTTAGCTCTTATTTTGGAGAATTAAGACAGCAGAGCAAAACGTTCCACAAGCAAAGCTGGTCAGGGTTGTACCAGCACATAGATCAGTGCTTAACGGCCTAAAATATATTTGGCTACTGGATGCACTTGGTTTATTTATTATTTTTTTTCTTATTGGTGCTTACAGGATCCTGGTTTAGGGTGGTACAAGCAGAGCCTTCCCCAGGCTCAAATGTCGAAGCTTTTCACTAGGCCTGAGCAGTACAGGCGTGGATATCTATAGCACAGAATCACAGAATCACAGAAAGATTTGGGGTTGGAAGGGACCTCTGGAGATCATCTCATCCAACCCCCCTTCCAGAGCAGGTCCACCCAGAGCAGGTTGCACAGGAACATGTCCAGGTGGGTTTTGAATGTCTCCGGAGAAGGAGACTCCACACCCTTTCCAGGCAGCCTGTTCCAGGGCTCTGTGTCCCTCACAGCAAAGTTCCTCCTCATGTTTAGAGGGAACTTCCTATGTTCAAGTTTGTGCCCGTTCCGTCTTATCCTGTCACTGGGCACCACTGAAAAAAAACCTGGCCCCATCCTCCTGACACCCACCCTTTAAGTATTTATAAACATTGATCAGATCCCCCCTCAGCCTTCTCTTCTCCAGACTAAAAAGACCCAAGTCCCTCAGCCTTTCCTCATCAGAGAGATGTTCTAGTTCCCTCATCATCTTCGTAGCCCTTTGCTGTACCCTCTCCAGCAGTTCCCTGTCCTTCTTGAAACGGGGAGACCAGAATGTTTATGTTTTAATGCTTCATGTTTTTAATGTTTTAATCTAGCTCAGGGAAAGGTGGAAAGGACTCTACCTCCTCAAACTTGCTTTTTTTGCTCATCACGGTAGCAAGCGAATGGCCCTTACTTTTTTTTTTAACGAATTGTCATGCCTCTGTCAGGGTCAAACAAAGGATTAAGGAAAAAATGGAACAATTCTGCACTGAAGAGCTAAATAAGTGCTATAACAATATGACCTCTAATGGTTCTAGTGTTGCGCTTTTCATATGGAAAAAAATGACAGGTCTAACATCCTAAAATAACTGGTAAAGGAGTTTAGTCATTGCAGAGCAAGGCCAAATAGACTGTCCAATGAGCAACCGACAGCTTGATCCTATTCTAAATTACTTTCTATGTCACCATATTTAGTCCCCTAATTTATAACTGTGCATTTATACAACCCTTATTTCTGCCGGAGAGCAATGATTATTTTTGGTCAAGTAGGCAGAAACACTGAAGTTCCCGAATAAGAGAGTATATGTGCAGACTTAAAAATTACATTTTAGGTATGGTCAATAACATATATCGACATTAACTTACAGAAAGGAATAGGGTACCACAGAATTCAATTATCCAGAACAGCATTTGAACTTTAATATCAAAAGTTCTTCCTCTGAACCCTGCGGAGTTGCCATCTTGCTTGGATATTTCCTCTTCTACTCAACAGGCAGCCGACACCGTAGTTTCACGAAGACACACCAGGTCTTTTATTCCATCCTGAATTATATTAATAATAAATTAAAGCTGCACAGGATGCACTGGGAATATCAGACAAAAGATTTTAGGATCTGGTGATTCTCATTTAGAAATGAAAGAAAACTCGAACTCCCGGCAAAGATATTTGCAGCACCCTAACAAAAAATACCCACCCCAAAATAAATAAAAAAATAAATGTATTGCATAGAACTGAAAAACTGTATTAGATTGAGAAGCTTTCAAGAGTGCTTAAAGGCAAAGTGGTTTTAGAAAATCTGTGTACTCAATTCTGTATATAAGGGATAGCTGGCAGAAATAAGTATGAACTCCCAGCAAAGATATTTGCAGCATCCTAACAAAAAACCCACCCCAAAATAAAAAAAATAAATGTATTGCATAGAACGGAAAAACTGTATTAGATTGAGAAGCTTTCAAGAGTGCTTAAAGGCAAAGTGGTTTTAGAAAATCTGTGTACTCAATTCTGTATATAAGGGATAGCTGATCCTACATTGTAGGAGCAGGAGCTGAGAATAACTGCATTTCAATATATCTATAACACTTTAGTATATTTTACTGCTATCCATCAAATTTCATGGTACAAGAGTTTCCTTGGTATCTGTAGTTCTCTGGAACACAAACTTGTTTTAAACTCCCTTCAGAATGAGCTTCTTTGACTTGCCAGCAGTCCATCAAATAAAGTGGAAATTACTGCCATTTATTCAGAAACAAGTATTGAGGTGAATCCAGAATAAGTTAAAAAAACCCCAAAACACTGTAGAAGTGCAAAACTGGGGTCTGATGAAATTTATCTGGAAAGATCCATTTGTTAGTGGCTTTCTGGGTGACTGAGCAGGGACCTTAAGTGGGCTCAACTACTGATATCAACCTTGGAAACATTATATCAAAAAAATCCTACATTATTTCCAAAAGTAACTCTGGTGTTCTCTGTGAATCCACATCCCTATCAGCTGTACCCATTTAATATTTTCAGTGACAATGAACACATTTTCCTTTCTTTGTCAGCGCTACCTGGTTCTCATACATTTCATTTAAATTAAATCCAGCTTTAATTATCTCCCCTGAATGTCTCATTTTATCTCTTTATGTAGAATATACACTAATGATTCATAATTTCCCTCTATTTTGGATAGGAATTCATCCAAACTCACTTTAAATGCTTCTTTTTTTTATTATTATTTTATTCTCCTATAGTTTACTTTGCATGTAGAGAAATTGAACAATAGTTCAATTAAAAAATGAATCTATAAAATAAAGGGGCTGGGTGCAGCAACCATTTATATCCCTGCAAATCCAGGAAAGCCAGTAGTTGCCTATGAAGCATAAATCTAAGCAAAATCTGCCTTCCCTCATGAAAATTCACATGCTTTTTTAAGACCTTTCATTAATTTTTCCTTCTGATTTTAAACATAATCTGTCTGTCATTTCTACACGATTTTGAAGGGTTAGAATTTTTTGTCAACATCCGGAAAAAAAGCCCACTGTGTCTGTAAAAGACCTTTCATAACGGATTTTATAGAATAAAGGCATTTTCAAGAGAAAAAAATAATAATAAATAAAACCTCAAACTTAATCATTGTGATTTGGAAGCAACGTAGATACGCTGTAAAAATCCTAGTAAACAGAATCCCAGCCACTTTTGCTAAATATTACTTTTTCTCATTCTTTATAAACGTGAGGACTCGGAAATGCTGTGCAGGGACCTTTTATTCTGAACAGACCTCAAATATTACTAAGAATGATCAATTATCATCATGTGAGATTTAACCGCTGCCATCCAGGGCAGATTATTTTGGCTGTCGGTAACTTTTACGGTGCATTACCTGGTTCCAAAATTCTTCACTCTGAAAGAGAGAGGATTTAAACAAACGAACTGGTTCTGTGCTCAGCCACCCATTCCGTTCAATAAGCACAGATGCAGTTGTTCTCTGCTTAAAAGTAAATCTGTGGTTTCCTTATTTAAAGGAAAATTTGGCTGTCGGTAACTTTTACGGTGCATTACCTGGTTCCAAAATTCTTCACTCTGAAAGAGAGAGGATTTAAACAAACGAACTGGTTCTGTGCTCAGCCACCCATTCCGTTCAATAAGCACAGATGCAGTTGTTCTCTGCTTAAAAGTAAATCTGTGGTTTCCTTATTTAAAGGAAAACCTGGGAAGTTTGAGTGTCCATCGGAAAGGCTGCTGCTGCGGTGAATAATTTAATCACTTCTGCCCTATTACACGCTGCCAGAATATTTGCAAAGCTGTGAATGACACCGGGCGAGTGTCAGCACCCCAGTATAATTCAACCTCCCTCCCAGTTATATTCCCTGCCAGGAACTAAGGGAGCTCTGGAGGGGCTGAGGGGGGGAAGGTTGTGGTAGGGGAAGGGAGGTGAAGAGATCAGGGCAGAATTGCAGGACACTTTTGAAAGATGAAAGGTCAAGGAGGGCTTTGGTGCTGTCGTGGTGTCGTTTCAGCTCTTTGTCCCTTGGTGGAGTTCTTGAGTTTAGTTTCTCCATCAAATGGCTTTCACCGCTTTACGGGGGGGTGTTTGTCCTTGTTTTTCCCCGGCTTTCGAATTCGCTGTCATGTTTACTGTATTTAACCTTTTCCTCGGATTATTATGAATATGTTACTTTCAAGCCCCCCTGGTTTCTTTTTTTTTTTTTTTCTTTTTTTTTTCTTTCTTCCTTTCGGGAGCATCTTCATTTGTGTGCGTGCGTGTGCGCAAACAGTACCGGGTAATATATATTTGTTAGCGTGTGGAGGGGTACAGATATTTTAAATAATCTCTCTCTCTCTCTAACCTGAGATTTGGATTCCCACTGCGGATCCCAAAAAGTCATTTTCCAGCCGGAGCCCCCGACAATTCCTAAACTGCGGAAAACAAGTTGTGGTGGCTTGAAAGCCGAGTTTGGACTCCGGCGGAAAAAAAACCAGGCTCCGCCAAAAAATGCGGATAAACTAAGCCATTAATTGCATCTGCATATTTTAGCGGTGACCCCTTGTCTTCCCCAATCAACAGCTTCCACCAGCAAAGCCCCGCTGCGGAGCATCCGAAAGGGAGCTGCGGGGAGG
>NW_015090891.1:1570554-1570797 GCF_001431845.1 Calidris pugnax
GGTAGGGGGGGGTGATGGCACATTGGCAAGAGAAAGAAATCACTCATTGGCTTGGGCAGAAGCTCTGGCAAAGCAGAGAGTAGTAGAAGTGGAGCCCAAGGAAGGGGAAGGATGCTCGGGCAAGAGGCGAGATGTCCGTGCCGTGCAACAGCCCGGAATCCCATTAAAGTTTATGGCGGGGGGGGTAAAAACCCCTTTCAGCCCGCCCCCCCCCCTGGCGAATACATTAAATTGCCCGGCTGC
>NW_015090891.1:1571038-1571958 GCF_001431845.1 Calidris pugnax
GGTGATGGCACATTGGCAAGAGAAAGAAATCACTCATTGGCTTGGGCAGAAGCTCTGGCAAAGCAGAGAGTAGTAGAAGTGGAGCCCAAGGAAGGGGAAGGATGCTCGGGCAAGAGGCGAGATGTCCGTGCCGTGCAACAGCCCGGAATCCCATTAAAGTTTATGGCGGGGAGGTTAAAACCCCTTTTCAGCCCGCCCCTCCCCTTGGCGAATACATTAAGTTGCCCGGCTGCCTTTAAAAAAGCACAAAAGGGAAGGGAACAGCGGGAGCTTTGGGGTTGCGATTGTATTGGGAGAGGGGGGAGCCACTGGAATGCAGTCTGCTGGTATTCCTGCCTACTGGGACCTCTGGATATCACACTGGTGGGCAAAATTGTCTCCTCTCCCAGCTCCAGAACAGCCAAAAATGGGAGGGGTGTGTGTGTGTGTGTGTGAGGGGGGGTGAATTTTGATAAATTCAAGTCGCTCGGCAAATATAATAGGGATTTGCTATTAATCCTACTTAACCCGCTGCGAAGATGCTGAGCTCCCGAGCCCCCACCAACCCCCCCGCTTCCTCCTCCTCCTCCTCCTCCTCCAGGCGGGGGGGGGGAGGATTTTGGGGGGGGGGAAAGGGGGGGAGAAACAATCACTCTCTCCATTCCACGGGGTGCCACTCTGCCCCTCTTATCCTTTTGGACTCCCCAAGGGAAGAGGTGACAACCTTCCTCCCTCCCTCCCTCCCTCCCACCTTCACTCACCGCCCCACACGCCAAAAAGCCACGCTGTGCCACACGTTGATGAAAAAAGCGACATTTCAGCCCTCTCTCCTGCCTGTCTGCCTCTTTATTTGTTGGCACTAAGCTTATAAAGCCAGGGATGCGCACACACGCACGCACGGAACCCGCAACAACTTGTTTTCCCACATGTGGTCGCAGGGA
>NW_015090891.1:1572669-1573766 GCF_001431845.1 Calidris pugnax
GCCCCCCCCTTACACACACACACACTCACACACACACACTGGTTCTCTTCCTACTCCCCCAGGTCCTCCCTTTCCTCCCAGATTAATGGGGGCTCCAGCTTTTCCCTCCGGGATCCCAGTGGGAAGGGACAGGGAGAGAGGGGCATCACCCCAAGGAGGGGGGGGGACAGGGGCAGGGAAAGGCCACCGGCGATTAAAAGGCACAAAAGGGGAAAGGAGAAGGGAATTAGGGAGCCCAGAAGAACCCAAGTTGAGCCGAGAGAGCTTGAACGTGAAAGTTTATTTCCCACTCACCCAGGTAGGTGACGCTACATTTTAGCAATCAGCCAAAAAGCAGCAAGTCCCCGCTCGGAAATAAATCTGTTACTTCTTCCATGTGTTTATTCTACTAACCCTCTCACCCCCTGCTTGATCATCTTCTCCGAGGGTTTTTTTTTTTATTTATTGCTTTATTTTCTCCTAGGAAA
This sequence comes from Calidris pugnax, assembly GCF_001431845.1. NCBI lineage: Eukaryota > Metazoa > Chordata > Aves > Charadriiformes > Scolopacidae > Calidris > Calidris pugnax. The sequence goes on from NW_015090891.1 coordinate 1,573,137, forward strand.
CCCACAAAACACGCTGAAAAGACACATTTCAATTGATGGCAATAGGAAGAACGTGAACACAAAAGACCAAAAAAGGCTCAAACAGCAGCGGGAAACAGGACGAAAGTCGGAGATCTAAGGCAGTACACACACACACACACACACACACACATATACACCCGCCTCCTTCCTCCCGGGAGTTTTATGCAGTTCCAGGGACTGCAGCTATTTCCCAAAAAAAAAAGCACCGACACGACAGGGGGAAGGTGGGAATCTCTGCGAAACGAGTTTTCTTACCGAGCGTGATGCCGCAAAACGCCGAGCCCCCCCCCAAAAAAAACGGGCGCCAGCTCTGCCTAAAAAAAAAAGCAAGGCGAATAAACGTTTATTTGCTTTAAAAAAAAAAAATAAAAAAAATAAAATAAAAAATCGCTGCTCGGTTGGCAGCCTCCAGCCGAGGTGGGGAGGGAAAGGGTAGGAGAGAATCGCTACAGATGCCGGGTTGGAGAAGGCAACAGCAGCCACACTCGGGGCTCGGTTTTGAGGGCAGAACGGGTGTTTTGTGCTGAGCAGCTATCCCGCTTGCAGCACCGGCAGAGACAGAGGGTAAGGCTGGGCTTTCTGGAGTGCAGCGCTTGACTCGTCCTCCCT
>NW_015090891.1:1573776-1575643 GCF_001431845.1 Calidris pugnax
TCTCTCTCTCCCTCTCTCTTTCTGTGTGTATGTAGCGCAGGCGGCTCTGCTGCTGCTGCAGCGTCAGGGAAGAGCTACCGAGAGAGGCTCCAGCAGCTCCCACCACTTTGGGCAAACTTGTCGGTTTATACTGCTTCTTTCTTTTTTTTTTTTCTTTTTTTTTTTTTTTTTTCCTCTTTCTTTTTTTTCCTCTTTTTTTTTTTTTTTTTTTTTTTTTTTCCTTTTTTTTTTTTTTCCTTTTTTTTTTTTTTCCTTTTTTTTTTTTTTCCTTTTTTTTTTTTTTTCTTTTTTTTTTTTTTTTTTTTCCTCTTTTTTTTTTTTTCTTCTTTTTTTTTTCCTTCTTCTTTTCCGAGTAGGAAGCTTCTCAGTTGCCATTCAACATTTTTTTTTTAAAGCCCAAGCGCCGCTCTGCCGTGAAAGCGCCTTCAGAGCCACCAACACTTCTCTGAAAAGACACAGGAGGGAATACACAATTGCAGATTTCACCCGCCGTGGCGGTGCAGATCACAGGAAACAACTGACTGAGACCATTTGATTTGCAAATAGAACTCTCTCTTTTTCTTTTTTTTTCTTTTTTTTTTTTTTTTTCTTTTTGCAACCGCCTCGCGGATCTTTTTCTTCCAATGTTCTTTTTTTTTGTGCAACCGCCTGGCGGATCTTTTTCCCCCCTCCCCTTTGGCCATTCCGCTCCTATATGGATGTAATTCCGAATCTGTGTTAATTCACGTGGGGGATCCAGTTTCCATCTCCGGGTTTATTTACGAGAGACCGAGTAATCGCCTGTGGACACATAGTTTTTGTGGCTCACCTTTGAACTGAAAGAAAGGATCAAGTTCAGATCTGGTTACCTGCATTGGGACGGGAAGGAAGAGGAGAGAGAGAGAGACAGAGATTGAGGGAGAGGGAGAGAGAGAGGAGAGAGAGAGAGAGAGAGAGACTGCAATCTCATTTGTGAATCGCTCTCAGTGCTGCAGATCCAGATTGCTCTCACACATGCAGTGCAAATGCAGGTAAGGCACACACACACACACACACACACACACCCCAACTGCGGCTGCAAAACCCCAAACTTGGGACCGTCGTGTGTGTCTCTGTGTGTGTGTGTGTGTGCACGCTCGTCTCTCCAGCCTGGCAAATTGTGGGCAAAAAAAAGGGCTTCTGCAGTTTTCTCTGCCGTCGCTTTGTGACTAATGACCTTGCGCAGAGTTGTTAAAAAAAAAAAAAAAATCCTCTCCGGAGAAAGAGCTGAACATTTTAGGCGAGCTCTGAAGATGGATTTGGGTGCTTTTCTGCCAATCAGAGGGGATATTCTGTGGACTGCTCTGTAATACACGGGGTTCTTCTCCTGTCAGCTGTGCGGCTACCGACATTACTGGGATTTTTATGTTTTTCTTTACCTTTTGAATTTTATTATTATTTTTTTTAAAGAACTGCCCATTGCTAAGAGGATTTGGGAGTTTTGCCGGACACAAGCCCTTTGAATAAAGCGAATCACGTTATTTTTTTCTTCCCCCCTGTGTGTGCAGAGAGGGGGGGAGAATAAAGCTAATGCCTTGGTCGTAAACGGCTGAGAGAGAGAGAGAGAGAGAGAGAAAAGAGAGAGGGAGAGTGTGTGAATTGTAGTTAACTCTAGTGTCGAAGAAGACGACCTGGGGGGCTCCGAATCGCTCAGCGCTTCTCCGGCTTTTATTGCAAACCTGGCAAAGTGATTACAGTAAAATCAAGAGAGGAGGAGGAGGAGGAGAAGGGGGAGGAGGAGGAGGAGGAAAATCCCGTCCTATCTACCGAGATGAATCTTTAAAAAGCCAAATACACTGTCCCGTGAACTGTAAGTATAACTCGCAACTGAAAAGGCAGAGAGAGGCAG
>NW_015090891.1:1591125-1592418 GCF_001431845.1 Calidris pugnax
TTTTTTGCAAATAGAGCTTTCTCTTTTTTTTTTTTTTTTCTTTTTTTTTTTCTTTTTTTTTGTGCAACCGCCTGGCGGATCTTTTTCCCCCCTCCCCTTTGGCCATTCCGCTCCTATATGGATGTAATTCCGAATCTGTGTTAATTCACGTGGGGGATCCAGTTTCCATCTCCGGGTTTATTTACGAGAGACCGAGTAATCGCCTGTGGACACATAGTTTTTGTGGCTCACCTTTGAACTGAAAGAAAGGATCAAGTTCAGATCTGGTTACCTGCATTGGGACGGGAAGGAAGAGGAGAGAGAGAGAGACAGAGATTGAGGGAGAGGGAGAGAGAGAGGAGAGAGAGAGAGAGAGAGACTGCAATCTCATTTGTGAATCGCTCTCAGTGCTGCAGATCCAGATTGCTCTCACACATGCAGTGCAAATGCAGGTAAGGCACACACACACACACACACACACACCCCAACTGCGGCTGCAAAACCCCAAACTTGGGACCGTCGTGTGTGTCTCTGTGTGTGTGTGTGTGTGTGCACGCTCGTCTCTCCAGCCTGGCAAATTGTGGGCAAAAAAAAGGGCTTCTGCAGTTTTCTCTGCCGTCGCTTTGTGACTAATGACCTTGCGCAGAGTTGTTAAAAAAAAAAAAAAAAATCCTCTCCGGAGAAAGAGCTGAACATTTTAGGCGAGCTCTGAAGATGGATTTGGGTGCTTTTCTGCCAATCAGAGGGGATATTCTGTGGACTGCTCTGTAATACACGGGGTTCTTCTCCTGTCAGCTGTGCGGCTACCGACATTACTGGGATTTTTATGTTTTTCTTTACCTTTTGAATTTTATTATTATTTTTTTTAAAGAACTGCCCATTGCTAAGAGGATTTGGGAGTTTTGCCGGACACAAGCCCTTTGAATAAAGCGAATCACGTTATTTTTTTCTTCCCCCCTGTGTGTGCAGAGAGGGGGGGAGAATAAAGCTAATGCCTTGGTCGTAAACGGCTGAGAGAGAGAGAGAGAGAGAGAGAAAAGAGAGAGGGAGAGTGTGTGAATTGTAGTTAACTCTAGTGTCGAAGAAGACGACCTGGGGGGCTCCGAATCGCTCAGCGCTTCTCCGGCTTTTATTGCAAACCTGGCAAAGTGATTACAGTAAAATCAAGAGAGGAGGAGGAGGAGGAGAAGGGGGAGGAGGAGGAGGAGGAAAATCCCGTCCTATCTACCGAGATGAATCTTTAAAAAGCCAAATACACTGTCCCGTGAACTGTAAGTATATCTCGCAACTGGAAAGGCAGAGAGAGGCAGCAGA
>NW_015090891.1:1592428-1593478 GCF_001431845.1 Calidris pugnax
ATGAGGAAGATGCGGACTCTCCTTGGCTTTGTGCATTGCTGCTGCTGCTGTTTCTTGCTCCTCCTGCCTCCGCCGCTCTGGGTCAGGCTGGCAGCGGCCAAGCAGCTCCTGAGGTACCGCTTGGCCGAGGAAGGACCCGCCGACATCCGCATCGGTAACGTGGCTTCCGATTTGGGCATCGTGACGGGCTCGGGAGAGGTGACATTCAGCCTGGAATCGGGCTCGGACTATCTCAAAATCGATAACATGACCGGGGAGCTGAGCACCACGGAGCGGCGCATCGACCGCGAGAAGCTGCCGCAGTGCCAGATGATCTTCGACGAGAACGAGTGCTTCTTGGACTTCGAGGTGTCGGTCATCGGCCCCTCGCAGAGCTGGGTGGACCTTTTCGAAGGCCGGGTCATCATCTTGGACATCAACGACAACACCCCCACTTTCCCTTCCCCCGTCCTTACCTTGACGGTGGAGGAGAACCGGCCCGTGGGGACCCTCTACCTCCTCCCCACCGCCACCGACAGGGACTTCGGCCGCAACGGCATCGAGCGCTACGAGCTGCTGCAGGAGCCCGGCGGGGACGGCGGCCGCCGCGCTGGGGGAGGAGGAGGAGGCGGCGGCGGCGGCGGCGTCGGGGGGGGAGGCTCGGCCTCGGCGGCCTCCGAGAGCGCCATCTACCCCGGCGGCAGCAAGAGGCGGCAGGAGGCGGCGGACTCTGCGGCCCGGAGCAGCGTCTTCGAGCTGCAGGTGGCCGACACCCTCGACGGGGAGAAGCAGCCCCAGTTGATCGTCAAAGGAGCCCTGGACCGGGAGCAGCGGGATTCCTACGAGCTCAGCCTCCGCGTGAGGGATGGCGGCGACCCGGCCCGCTCCTCGCAGGCCATCCTGAGGGTCCTCATCACCGACGTCAACGACAACAGCCCCCGCTTCGAGAAGAGCGTCTACGAGGCCGACCTGGCGGAGAACAGCAGCCCCGGCACCCCCATTTTGCAGCTTCGAGCCACCGACCTGGACGTGGGGGTCAACGGGCAGATCGAGTACGTCTTCGGGGCGGAC
>NW_015090891.1:1593605-1596878 GCF_001431845.1 Calidris pugnax
TAAGTTTCCAGGAGCAGAAGGGATTTTATAATTGATCAGCCGGACGCTCAGCCGCTCCGTCGGCTTCTCGGGGGAGTTTATTTGGGGAGGAAGGACCCGCCGACATCCGCATCGGTAACGTGGCTTCCGATTTGGGCATCGTGACGGGCTCGGGAGAGGTGACATTCAGCCTGGAATCGGGCTCGGACTATCTCAAAATCGATAACATGACCGGGGAGCTGAGCACCACGGAGCGGCGCATCGACCGCGAGAAGCTGCCGCAGTGCCAGATGATCTTCGACGAGAACGAGTGCTTCTTGGACTTCGAGGTGTCGGTCATCGGCCCCTCGCAGAGCTGGGTGGACCTTTTCGAAGGCCGGGTCATCATCTTGGACATCAACGACAACACCCCCACTTTCCCTTCCCCCGTCCTTACCTTGACGGTGGAGGAGAACCGGCCCGTGGGGACCCTCTACCTCCTCCCCACCGCCACCGACAGGGACTTCGGCCGCAACGGCATCGAGCGCTACGAGCTGCTGCAGGAGCCCGGCGGGGACGGCGGCCGCCGCGCTGGGGGAGGAGGAGGAGGAGGAGGCGGCGGCGGCGTCGGGGGGGGAGGCTCGGCCTCGGCGGCCTCCGAGAGCGCCATCTACCCCGGCGGCAGCAAGAGGCGGCAGGAGGCGGCGGACTCTGCGGCCCGGAGCAGCGTCTTCGAGCTGCAGGTGGCCGACACCCTCGACGGGGAGAAGCAGCCCCAGTTGATCGTCAAAGGAGCCCTGGACCGGGAGCAGCGGGATTCCTACGAGCTCAGCCTCCGCGTGAGGGATGGCGGCGACCCGGCCCGCTCCTCGCAGGCCATCCTGAGGGTCCTCATCACCGACGTCAACGACAACAGCCCCCGCTTCGAGAAGAGCGTCTACGAGGCCGACCTGGCGGAGAACAGCAGCCCCGGCACCCCCATCTTGCAGCTTCGAGCCACCGACCTGGACGTGGGGGTCAACGGGCAGATCGAGTACGTCTTCGGGGCGGCCACCGAGTCCGTCAGGCGCCTGTTGCGGTTGGACGAGACCTCCGGTTGGCTCAGCGTCTTGCACCGCATCGACCGGGAGGAGGTCAACCAGCTTCGCTTCACCGTCATGGCCCGAGATCGGGGCCAACCCCCCAAAACCGACAAGGCCACGGTCGTGTTGAACATCCGTGACGAGAATGACAACGTGCCCACCATCGACATCCGGAAAATCGGGCGCATCCCGCTACGGGACGGGGTGGCCAGCGTGGCCGAGGATGTGCTGGTGGATACCCCCATCGCCCTGGTGCAGGTGTCGGACCGGGACCAAGGTGAAAATGGCGTGGTGACCTGCACCGTGGTGGGTGACGTGCCCTTCCAGCTCAAGCCGGCCAGTGAGGGAGAAGGGGAACCCCAGAACAAACGCAAGTATTTCCTCCACACCTCGGCCCCCCTGGACTATGAGGCTGTCCGTGACTACAACGTGGTGATTGTGGCTGTGGACTCGGGCAGCCCCAGTTTGTCCAGCAACAATTCCTTGCTGGTTCGTGTTGGGGACACTAATGACAACCCTCCTGTGTTCAGTCAGGCTGTGCTGGAGGTCTCCTTCCCGGAGAACAACTTGCCTGGTGAGAGGGTGGCCACGGTGGTCGCCACAGATGCAGACAGTGGGAAGAACGCTGAGATCACCTACTCCTTGGAGGCCTCACCCCTCTCCTCGGAAGCACCAGGTGGCATCTTCACCATCGACCCTGACTCTGGGGATGTGTCAGTGCAGGCGGTGCTGGACCGTGAGCAACGTGACACTTATGAGTTCCAGGTGACAGCCCGGGACAAGGGGGTGCCATCACTGCAGGGCTCCACCACAGTGGTGGTGCGGGTGGCAGATCGCAATGACAACGAGCCACGCTTCATGCAGGATGTGTTCACTTTCTACGTGAAGGAGAACCTGCAGCCCAACAGCCCCGTGGGCATGGTGACTGTGATGGACTTTGACAAGGGTCGCAACGCTGAGCTCAGCCTCTCCATCCAGCCCGGTGACCACGACCAGGCAACTGGTATCTTCTCCATCGAGAATGACACCGGAACCATTTTCTCCACCGTGTCTTTCGACCGGGAGCAGCAGACCAGCTACACTTTTAAGGTAAAGGCAGTGGATGGAGGTGAGCCACCACGATCTGCCACCGCCACTGTGTCCCTCTTCGTGATGGACGAGAATGACAATGCCCCCACGGTCACCTTCCCCAGCAACAGCTCCTACACCGTGCTGCCACCTTCCAGCAACATGCGCACTGTGGTGGCCACAGTGGTTGCCACTGATGCTGACACTGGTCTCAATGCTGATCTCAACTACAGCATCGTTGGGGGCAACCCCTTCAAACTCTTCGAGATCGACCCGGCCAGTGGTGTGGTGTCACTTGTGGGCAAGCTGGCCCCCAAGCACTACGGCCTGCACCGCCTCGTGGTGCAGGTGAACGACAGCGGGCAGCCACCCCAGTCCACCACCGCCCTGCTCCACGTCTTCGTCAACGAGAGCCTGTCCAATGCCACCGTGGTGGAGAGCCAGGTGGCCCGCAGCCTCCACACTCCCCTGGCCCAGGACATTGCTGGTGACCCCAGCTATGAGCTGAGCAAGCAGCGGCTTAGCATAGTCATTGGCGTGGTGGCTGGCATCATGACCGTCATCCTCCTCATCCTGGTGGTGGTCATGGCCCGCTACTGCCGCTCCAAGAGCAAACACGGCTACGAGGCCGGCAAGAAGGACCACGAGGATTTCTTCACCCCGCAGCAACACGACAAGGCCAAGAAGCCCAAGAAGGACAAGAAAGGCAAGAAGGGCAAGCAGCCCCTCTACAGCAGCATCGTCACCGTTGAGGCTTCCAAGCCCAACGGGCAACGCTACGACAGCGTCAACGAGAAGCTTTCGGACAGCCCCGGGATGGGGAGGTACCGCTCGGTCAACGGTGGTCCTGGCAGCCCTGACTTGGCCAGGCATTACAAGTCCAGCTCGCCTCTCCCCACCGTCCAGCTGCACCCCCAGTCCCCCACTGCTGGCAAAAAACACCAGGCCGTGCAGGACCTGCCCCCGGCCAACACCTTCGTGGGCGCCGGTGACAACATCTCCATCGGGTCGGACCACTGCTCCGAGTACAGCTGCCAGGCCAGCAGCAAGTACAGCAAGCAGGTAAGAGCAACCCCCCCGCAGCTCCCCCCTCCAACCCCGACACACACATCCACATCCACACCCCCCCAACACACACACACCCCGGGGGGAGGGAGCAACGATG
>NW_015090891.1:1596916-1713418 GCF_001431845.1 Calidris pugnax
CCCCCCCCCGCATCCTCCGCAGGCGCGGTGTGGGGGGGTGGGCGACCCAGGGACTCAGTCGCCAGCCCAGACTGTGTGGCAACCTGAGCTGCCTCTATCAGCCCCCAGCAGCCCAATCTCGGAGGTTTTGGGGAGTCAGGATCCCCCCCTTCCTTATGTCCCCCCTCCCCCCCAGCACCGCCTTCCGCGGTTGTTCCCTCTCCCTTCCGCCGCCGCGCTGCTTTTCCTTAGGGACAGGGAGCTCCAACCGAGGAGGGAAGTTTCCCCTCGGTAGCCAAGTGTTTTGGGGAAAAATTGGGGTTTTTTTTGCCGGCCTGGCACTTACTAAAGCCGTGGGTGAGAGTGGATTTTTGCAGCCGCCGCGCTGAAGCGTTAATGGCTGTAATTACCATGTCGTTCATTAGGTCCCCAAATGCTTAAATAATCTAGAAAGCCATAAACTGCGGTCTAATTTACACCACGGAGATTGCACTCATTGCTCTCAACAGACATAAACGTTAGCCAGTTTAGAATCGCACCCCAGTTTGGTTTAATTGCCTTTTTTTTTTTTTTTTTTTTTTTTTTTTTTTCCTTTTATTTTGTCCCCACCCCTTGTATATCACATGAAATTCATTCATTCGAGTTGAGAGGCCCTAATTTGCCAGCGCAGCTGCTGCATGGCTCTGTCTGCAGCCAGTGTGACTGGCGTGAGGACCTCGTGTGCCACAAGTGACTTGGCTCTGATTTTTCGGCTGCGGTGACAGAGCTCTGGTCACCAAAGCTCCAGGAGCCTAAACCTGGACCTAAACCTTTTATTTCTTGGACCTTTACGGTCCTGGAAATAAAATAGGGATAGCACAGAGGAGGATCAAGCTCCTAAGTGAAAGAATCTATCTTGTTTATTTTATAAGACACATATGTAGCCCGAACAGAGGTCTTTTTTCTTTAGGGGAGCAGTTTTTGGGCGATAGTAAAATGAGATACTTAACCACCTGGTGATTTCCACTGCATTTTTTCATGAAAGCTAATATTGTGAATGTTTCCTCAGCTACAGCGTGTGTTACACAAGAGTCTAGAGATAAATGAATGCTGATTCATGTAAATACTGAGCCAAGGCTGGAACAGGGAAATTCTGACTAGTTTGACAAAAAAAAAAAAAAAAAAAGCTTTCTTTTCAACGTATTAACATGCAAATATGGTACACAATGACATTTTTCTTCATACTTTGAAACGTCTGCTAGTCTCCTACAATTCAACGTATTAAACGTATTAAACCATTTTCAACCATTAAATATGGTACACAATGACATTTTTCTTTATACTTTGAAACGTCTGCTAGTCTCCTACAATGGAAGTTTTACAATGTGTTGCCAGTATTTGCATTCTGCTCCGAAATACTTAAAATACTGTAAAGGAGAATGAGTTGTATGAGCCACCCAGTCTTCCAAATCACCAAAAAAACCCAAAACCCCAAACACCCCTGCGATTGCTGCACTATCTGCCAGTGTTTTTGTGTATGTTGTTTTGCACGTGATACAGGTTTACAGAACAGTTTGACGCAGTAGTTTCTGGGTGATACATTTCCTTAACTCTCTCCTGGAGAGTACATTACAATTTCAGTTAGAAAATAGTCTGTATAAAAGACAAAGTGCTCAAAGTTCCCCAGCTTCCATCTACTAAGGCTTATTAAGCACATAGTAGATTATGCTGTTTTCATGAACACTGGCATAACAAAGTAGCAGTGGAACATACATGCTGATCTGACACTACTTCTTTCTTCTTGCTGCAATTCATCTAAACATATGAATTATAAACCGTCAAAGTGTAATTGATTTTCAGTGTAAAAGAATGACTTGCATGCTAAGTGTAGGAATGGTAAAGGATTACCCCGTACAAATGACTATTTTCCTTGATAAAAACTTATTTAAGATTACATTGCAAAAATGATTTGAATTAATTAACTTTTTTTCAAGGATCTATTTTGAGATGCAATACATTAGAAGGCTTCTTAGTAGAAGAGAAAGTCTTTATTACACTTTTGCTTGCAACCATCAAGCCGAAAGAAAAAAGCACGTGCTAAATTGCTGCGTTATTTATCCTGTTTGTTACAAACCCAATTTCTCAGCCCGGTGGTTTTCCTGTGCTTAGTTTGGTACAATGTTAGTTTGCCCGAGCAGTTGATAGCCAAGATCCAATTGATGCCTTGTCTTTTTATTTTTCAAATATGTCGGAATTATCTGCACTCTTGTAGAGCACACACATAAGTTAAGTGTCCAAGAAAACAGTAAAAATAGTGCTAAATAACAGACTTCAGAGAAGAGACAATCAGACATGAAGCTTCTGTTCCTGCTTTCCTATGGGTACTTGTCAGCTTGCTGCTGAGTGACATTTATATAGTTTTCTTCACACTTTTTGCAGAATAGTGGGGACATTAAGATGTATTTGCATAAACAATACGTAGACTTTTCGCATCCCAGACCTCGCCAGTGCGGCAGTTCTGAGTTTATCAGGCAAAACACGTGGGGGTTTTTGAACACCCAAACCACATGGAGCTCCTGTTCAGGATGTTGTTTGGAAAGAAATGGGAAACAGTTGCAGATGAAGGGTTCTGACGTGGTGTACATCAGATTATTTTGTGTAGAAGACAGGACCAGTGGCACATCGAGGTGACCGTGGTTGAAATCTCCAAGGCTGCCTTTATCTACTCGTTGGTGGTCCCCTTTGTTCTAAGGAGACATTAGAAGGTGTATAAAGTTTTAGAACAAATAAGTGGACACAGCAGAACGCACCTGCTCTGAGTTACTGGAGATGAGAGCAACACTAATTCCCCATTAGTGTAATTAGAATTGGTAATTGATACTTTCCTGCATCTACAATATAGCAGTCAGGAAATAAAGCCTCTGCTTACGTGACTGAGCGGGGTGCCTTAGTGAATGTGAGTTGTTTTCATCTGGATTATTTGATACTTTGGGGTGCCCCAGTGAATGCGAGTTGTTTTCATCTGGATTATTTGATACTTCCTTTCTAAGGTAATGCACTGAATTTCTTATATGACTTCCAAATGCACCGTGTTTGATACAGTCCTGTGCAGGAGAGATTTGGTGGAGAAAACTGCAACATGTAACTCTCTTCCTTCTTCACCTCAGGTGTTTTATACAAGGTTTAAAACTAAATTCAGTATTCAGTAAACTTCTGAAATGTCACTGTTGCTTTTTTTAGAAGATCTTTTGCAAGTTTGACTCTTATTCTTGTCTTATTTAGCATGGCATCACTCTGAAATACTCTTTTAACCTCCTTTTTATCAATTCTCTCCCATTCAGTAAAGCACTAGCATCTACTTAAAGGCAAACAAATGTTTAAATCACTTAGTATTCTGTGGGTCTTCATCAGTTGCCAGAAGTTGAAGCCGTAGAGAAGGGTTTTGCTGAATGGGGATGAGTTTAAGTGAGTGTTTTTCTGGATCACAGATTTAAAATCTGAGCCCTCCAGGTGCTGCACGTTGCCTGTGGGGAGCCTGGATGCTCCTAACTTCCAGCAGAGATGGCCAAAGATAAGGAAAGCTCAGTGCCTCAGGGGAATAATTCGGCAGCTTGGAGGGTTGCAGCCTTAATCATAATTCTAATCATAGATTTTAATTGTAAAGAATTGTGTATTTTCTCATGTTGGCTACAGATACTTCTTTATACTGGTTTTTCCACGTTGTTTCACAGTGCAAAGTAGTGGCATACGAGCGGGTTTATTTCACTGAAACTTTTAATCATGACTGTGAGATTAGCACGATGACAGACACTCTTTGAAGAACTTGCCTTTTAAACCTTGTTTATATGTTTACATTTTTTTGGCCATCATATTCTCTTGGGTTCTTTCTTGTTTGCTCTGCTCAACAGCCAGTAATTACTGACTCCCTGCAACACTGCAGTCAGGGTGGTGATGATTTGTTGTTGGGTTTTTTTTAATTATTATTATTATTATTTTAGTTTAAGAGTCACTGGTCGCTATCAGTAGAATTAACAGAACCAGTACAGGAATTTCTCAGCAGTATTATATCTTTGCTTGGGGTATTGGCTTTCTGGCAATTCTATAATCCTGTATGGATTATCCCTATGCCTTTTCTCATTGGAAATGTACTGTTTAGTGAAGAGAAATGTTTATCATACCAGAGTGTGCTGACACACTAGTCAAAACTAGATAGATTTCCTGTGAAGTCTTATTTCCATGAAAGTAAAATACATAGAAATTAACTTTTTTTTTAAATAATCTTTGTATGGTAGCCAGTTAATTTGTTTCATAACATTTCAGGCATTAATCAGTCTGTTGCACTGCAGAAACATCTTGACTGGTTGGTTATCATGTATGTGAGTTGTATCTATCAACTAAATGGATCCATTTCTTCATAAATATGCACTAGCAGCCTTAACAGGATCCAAAAATTCACCCATTAAAGGGGCAATCAGTTTAATCACGCAGAAAAGCTTTTTTTCTTGCCTGTGTACAGACTCACATGTACACGCAGAGGCTCAAAGGCTGCTTTTTAGAATCACGAAGCAACTCTCAAGGCTAAAGTTTTTCACAACTTTCAGCTAAGCAAATATATAATAATCCTAAAAATGGCAATGTTATGCTAGCATCAAGTGCAATGTAGAGAAAAAAAAAAGGGAATGTTGTCATTAAGTTAACACTGGTGACTTCTTTCAGGCATTTAACTTTAATGCTGTTTGGTGCAAAGCGTACAGAAGTATATTTCAATTTTCTCTTCTCAATTTGCATTATATTAAATACTTTACAATTAGTTTTTAGAAGTGACCCACATTTGACCTTCAGTAACAAAATGTGATGAAAGAAGGGCTAATTAAACATGAAATAGATGGATTGTTGATGCTTTAATTATCTATATTTAACACAAAGTCTTCCACTGATAAGTACAGCCTTTATTTTTTTCCTCTTCAGTAAAGTCATCTCGTACAGTGTGCAAATGACTAAGTTACCACTGAATCATTCTGCACTCCCAGGAGATGTGCAGAGCCAAAAGGGACAGGATCTGAGCAAAGGAGGATTCATGCTCTGAATAAGTAAAGAACTGTACTATTATAGGCAGGGGGTAGCAAGAAGCATCTTTAAAAAGACAGAATCTGATGTATCGAGGCAGACAGCTCTGGCGTTGTACGTACCAATATAACCTGGGTTATAACCACGGGTAGCAATTTGGCTGTTGCTCTGTCAGTCTTTATATTGTAGCAGTGTATTTCTGAGTGGTTCTTTGTGGTGCTTTTTATTTTTTTTTCTTATAAAATATCCAGTTTCCTAGTTTTCTAGTATTTGAGATATCTGCTAGTTTTTTTTTTGTGGTGGTTTTTATTTTTTTTTTCCTTTTAAAATATCCAGTTTTCTAGTATTTGAGATATCTGCTAGTTTAGCCGACTGTCAGCTGTGTTTCACCTGCAGCTTCAGGCACGTTTCCCTTTAAGGATTTTCTTTCAAAAGTTTTAGAAGGTTTATGGAGTTGCTCATCTGCTGAGCTACTTTGAGATGTAAAATTTATTGAATTGGTTTTTGCCTTAAAATATAAAAGCAAATGAACAGACTTCTGAAGTAGCATTGTGCTTATGAGTCCGTTATCCAAATCCTCCCCAAGCACTGTGAGCTCTTCGCTATGTTTGCTGAACTTTTTTAGTATTTTATTACTAAACTTAACAGGACACAAAATTTTCTTTTTCTTTGATTATTTATACAGAAAATATTGATGTAGGCATATGAGCAATTCAGTACAGTGTTTAGCAGGTTGATTTTTCTTAATTTTCGAAGAAAGTCTGTTTCCCACAGATATTTAGAAACTGTTCCCAAGCACTGTGAACTCTCACTATGTTTGCTGAACTTTTTTAGTATTTTATTACTAATCTTAACAGGACACAGAATTTTCTTTTTCTTTGACTATTTACACAGAAAATATTGATGTAGGCATACGAGCAATTCAGTACAGTGTTTAGCAGGTTGATTTTTCTTAATTTTCGAAGAAAGTCTGTTTCCCACAGATATTTAGAAACTGTTGGAGTTGCAAAACAATTTCCTTTTTTTCAGTCTTAGGCTGTATGTAACGTGGTCCATGTAAGTTATGTTGTGGTCTACATTTCTCTTTATTTATTACTTTTTTAGGTGGTTTTATCTCACTGTGTGCTTCGGTGATGCTATTTCTGTATTTTTCTTTCCTAGAGGAGTAGATTTGTTGTCCATCTGTTACCAAATTTTGCACTTTGCTAGCGTATACTACACATTCATTTTAATCAATAATTAAAACAAGAAAAAATAGACCAGAAGTTACTATCCAGAATCAGAAGAAAGTTTTACATTTTTATTTATTTTTTCATATAAATCTGCATTATTTCAAGTTTTGAATCAGGACTGTGAAAGAAACTCTGACATTCACATGAGTCTCCCCCAAGTTTATGGACTGTGCAGTTTAATGAAAAGTGCTTTGATTATATGGACTGTGCAAGTTATTCTGACAGAACGTTAATTCCATGTAACTAAAAATAATTTGTGAATCTAAGGAAAGGTAAACCAGGTAAAAACCTACAGTAAAACAGCAGATGAGATAAAATTTTAGCATCCCTTTGAGTTTTGAGTCCTATAAAAAAATGTCATAAGGAGAGGGCAGAGAACATGCACATATTATGAAAAAGCTGGGACTGACTTACTGTCTTCCATATGCTTCAGGCAACAGAGGTTTCCCAAGGTCACTTTTATTTTGTTGTTGTGGATAACAAAATATCATACTAATGCTGGAGTAACTAAGGTCAGTTGGGGCATCTACAATGGGATTTACAGCAATGGAAGATGACTTAAAACTTCTTAATTTCTTATTTTAGTGCAATTTCCTCTAGAGATGCTCAACTGAGAGCAGGTCATGAACATGTGTCAAAATATCAGAAGGTGATTATACCAAAGTACCAGTCAGTGAAGTTCCTGAGAGATGCCAGCGACACATGTTGGAGTGGTCCCATAAACTGTGCTTAACAGGAGGCCTTTGCTCACTCTTTTGTGCCCATTTTCACTGACAAGAGTTGTAAAACTACAATCAAGAGCAACTTTTGACTGTGTTCAAAATTAAGGAATAAGTTTGATATAAAAGAAATGAGCAGTGTGGAGGAACCACTTAGTTTTTTTGTGGAAGGAGAAGATGGCATAAGTTAAGAATAGAAGTTTTGGATTTTAGAGGGTTGAACAGAAGTAATGTTCTGGTCACATTTAGAACTGAAAGGTATGTAAAAGTGATGTGCTTTTTTTGTTGTTGTTTATATCAATCAAATGATCTTCTAAATTAGGTAACACAGCTGTTTGCAATCATTAGATTGTAAAAAGCTGTAGCATAACCCCAAAAGCATAGTTTAGTCAGAGCAGATCACAAATGACACAATTATTAGAAGGTGAAGAAAAGCATTATATTTGTCTTTCAAAACTTAATTTGTCTTATTAACTACTGACAAAAGTCAGAAAGATGTTGGCCTTTAAAAAACATACTGTCAGATGAGGTTTTGTTACAGATTTTGTTATGAATCAAACCTCATGGCTAACTTTGTAATCCCTGAATGGGAGAAATAAGTTGTTGCAAGTAACATTCCTGGAGTATTAGGAAGCAATAAAATTAATATTTATCCAAGTATTTGATATAAGGTCTTTCATTCATTATTTACAGATAATAGAAAGCCAATTATAGATAATGTAAAGTCCATTTTCTAAGACTAGGTGCAGAAGACATGTAGTAGCTGACATACTGAAAATCACTCATGGATCTGGAATGCAGAAATACTGATTCCATCTGCCATAAATGCAGAAAGAATTTTAACTTGTGGCCTTGTCTGATCCAAATCTTTTATGGTACCATATTGTAAATAAGAAAATATTTGTCACCTGATGGGATAAAATTTCCTGCATTACACAGTTACATGATGATTATAGAGAATCCTCCATAAACGCCCTGAAGACCAGTTTGTTGACTGGGGTTGTGGCCAGGATGGATGCTAAGGAAGTGTGTGTCTTTTGTGGTGTGTGCTAAATCCTTTCTCTGTGGTTGTTCTTCTCCAAGAGAAGTGGGAGGGGCTGGCATAATTCATTCTGTCTGTCCATGTATAGAGGTTAAGGACTTTTCAGCTCTGGAACTGTGTAAAATATGAGAAGTAGCCCCTACTTCTTTTGGATACGAAATCCACGTGAGGCAGAAATGCTCGAACACGTTCTCAGACACTTATTCTTGGGGAAAATATCCTTTCTCAGGACAATACTTTCACAGGGATATGACTTGATGTGGAATTGCATTTCTGAGTTCAGTAATATGCTGAAAAATGAACTAAAGGGAATTATGGAGACTCTCATATGTGTTCTGTGCCACTTCAGAAACCTGAAGGTGTCTGAGATCTGCACAGACAAGGGTTTTGACGCAAGACCTGAGTGTCTTCTGGGACACTCTTCTGTGGCTGCAGCTCCAGGCCAAAGAAAAAAGCGAATCACTAAGTCCTTTGGTTTACTTAAAGAAATAATAATTAAAATGAAATGAAGCACTCTATGAATGGAGTGCATTTTAGCAAGGCTGAAAATGAGTTTTCCAGTAAGAACTTAAGCCCAGTTTTCAGCTGTGTGTGCCCTACACATCCCTATTAATAGAATGCTCATGTGCAGATATATGTTCACTTATAGACTGATGTTAGGTTAACAAGTTATTTTTGAATTGGCACAAACTGTTTCTGTTTTCAGAGAAACAATATGGTCAGCAGTGAGCTTTACTGAGCTTCCATTCATCTTCAGACCTCTCAGGCAGATGTTTAGCTCGTGTTAGGTGAAACAACAGGTAGTTCGAGAAAAGCTAGTCAAGTTTAACTAATATCAATCACTGTAAGTTAAATCAGGTGATATAATATTCAGAGACTGTTTTATATTAAAACAAAATACAGATAGAGAAAATCAGTTTATTAGTTTGGATATTATGCATCAAATCTCCAGTATTTAAATTACAAACACGTATATATGTATAATTTGCAAAATAACAGAGTAGGATTCCATCGGGTATTACACACAAATGTAAAAGTTTCTTTGTAACAGGCTCTGGGAATGATTTAATGACACTTTTAGTACTATTTTAGTATCAAACACATTCTTGCTCAAACTAACGGTACAGCAAGAGTATATATGGCAAAGCTGCCTTTGTGCAGTTACCTGATAAGTCACGACATTTATTCCTGGAGTCGGGTGCTACCCCTTGTAGGGAGACTCACAAGAAACACTTGGCCTGAAAATTCATACCCACTTTATAATGCAAAACTTTCTCTCTCGGAAGGAATCTGGCCATTTACTTAGACAAAGCTGTTTCATTTATTTGGGACTCCCTTTTAAAACTCTATATTTAACAAGACAAAGTATACTTCAGTAGTTTTTCAAGCTTTCTGAAGATGAAAGGCAAGAATGGTAATATAGATAATTCTTTTAATTCGCTGTTTTTTTTATTAGTTACTTCGTGCGTCCCCAGCACTTTCACAGTGATATTTTAAGTCCCTGTTTTACCACCTTTATTGTTAACAACTTTTATGTCTGCTGGTTTCAACACGCATTTGGTCTCATTCTCCATCATGTCACTCTGAAGGGAAGTTACCTTGTCATAAAATGTGAACACTGAAATGGTGAATCAGTTGCCTTATCTCCATCCCTGTGTTTTAAATTGGTTATAATGACACAACGTGTGCCTTGCGTGATAGTGAGAGAGGATATCCATCACTCTCCTGAATCAGAAAAATGCTATTTTCAATGAGCATGTGATTATGTTCCAGTTGCAGCACGATTTACAAAGGGACAGTAATTGATTTCTTTGAGAGAGAAGTATTTGTTTCGTTTCCAAGTGGTGTTGTGAGTCCTTTTACAGAAGGAATAATCACACTGGAAACTAGAAATCCCTACTTAAGGCAGGTCCCTACATGCTCAGCTACTGAACCTCAGCCTGGATCTTGGGTGAGATCTGTCATGTAGACTTAGAAAATTCACTCAGAAGGCTCCTCTGACTAGATACTGATGGATTTACTCTGTTTGCTGCAGCTTAAGGGCCTGAATCTTTCACTTTATTTTAATGAAACTTTTCTGAATACAAATAAAATTCAGCTATTTCTAGAGCAGGTGTTAATTCATTTGAGTAAAAGTGGTAGCAGTGGGTGTGAAACGGAGCAGTACCTGTTTTCGTGGTGGCTTTCACCCGTGAGTGCTTTTCCTAGAAATTACAACACGTACTCTGGGTCCTGGATTTTACCCAGTTTATTATTATGCACCTATGAAACAGAATAGAATAATGTATCTGAAATATCTAACAGAAGTGCAGATGGAAGTACCTATTTTATAGGAATGACAAGGAACCACCATGGAGGTGCAGTAGGTGTTTCACCAGGACGTGGGTTCATGAAACGTGGGGGTTCAGTCAGTAGGTTCAGTCTTGACACTGGCAGAGAAGAAACCAGTTCAGGTTGGTGCAGTCCAGTAACCCATCTTGTTTAAATTCTCCAAGTTTGTATGTGGAATTGTATGGGGAAAAAAAAAATGCTGCTTGTGGTGGTTTTAGGTGCGTTTCTATGTGAATTGAGAAACTGTATGTGGAATTGTATGGGGGAAAAAAAATGCTGCTTGTGGCGCTTTTAGGTGCGTTTCTATGTGAATTGAGAAAAATACAGGAAAGAGATTCAGTTTAGAAGTGGAGGAAACTTGTTTAACTCTTTGCAGAAAGTTGTTGCCTTTGCCATCCCGTGTTTTGCAGAGATCACTGGGTGCTTATATATAATTTGTCCTAGCTTTTTTTGTGCTACTCCAGTTCTTTAAATAGTTATTTATTAAACATTGCTAGTATTCTGGCTATTTCTGATTGTTCTTTGGTGCAGAGGAAAAGATAAGCAACAGTGTGAAATTCCTCTGTGCAGAATAAATTAAGAAGATTTTGTTTTCCTTACATTGTGAATTATTTTATTACTTCTGTGACATTCAAGGAGACTGGAGGATGTTATATTCAATTGGCTCCTCAGCCACTGCTGAGTGAATTGAAAATTCATCTTGGACTTTCTAATACTGCATATTAGTGCACCTTTCTAGGAACCTTGAATACTAAATTTATGGGGTTTTTTTTCTTTACTAGTTTTTAATTAAATATATAAAGTGACTGAACCCTTCAAATTATACAGTAACCTTCCTGGAGAATAAATGTTCCAGAAATATGAAAGGACTGGCTAAAGTGTCACTCTATCAAATGTTTCTAAAAGGCTTTATGTATTTATAAGACTTCATGATCTACTATTGATGCAAATTACTAAGGATAAAAGAAAATCCATCTGTTATCAAAGAAAAAAAATAAATGAAATAAGTCCAAGGATTTGAAAGACTTAGCATTAAGGACTAAGAATTCATACTTTGTGATGGGTTTATAGTAATTGACAGTAGAAAAGACTTCTTTTTAGCATTCACAATGTGTTGGTTTTTTTTTTTTAATGGAAAGAAAATGACTTTGCCATAAAAGCTTCTCATATAACATATCCTGTTTCATTTCATAATTTCATATTCCTCACTGAAGTGTCTCAATTAAAACACGACCTACACCATTTCATGTTGCGTTGGGCATTGCTAGTTTTGTTATTATTACCTTTACATTTAATCAAACTGTCTGTAGCTAAATAAATAGCATTTCATCAAGAGCTGTTGTTTTTCAATCAGCTGGGAAACAGATTACTGGCATGAGAACAGATCTGAGGCCAGTGTCTCCGATCTGCAACTAATTGCGTGCTGATAATAGTCCTGCCCAGGGGCAAATCTTACTCCCTGTCCTGATGGATGATAGATTTTCCTCTACGTTAATATTAAATCAGATGGAGACATTCTGTAATACCGTTACGGCTGCTATCTTTAACCTTTCCTTTTAAATTTGAAATATGTACAGTTTGGAGATACTATCTCCTTGTTTCCTTTCTGAAAAGAAATGAAGAAAAGAAAAATCTCAAGGAAAACATAATAATCATGTGTTTTTGTGGGTTTTTTTAGCTTTTCTTCTTAGAACGGTCACTTCTTTAGGAGATAAAGCGCTGTTGATACTTAAATAAGTATTTACTGGTGAAATCACATATTCTAGTGGTTTGCTCGGAGGGGAGGGGAGAGGAGAGTGTCTGACAAATTGCAGCAGGAGGGTAGTGCTTCGCTCCAGCGTGGTGGTGTGTGGGCTGGCAGCTGGGAGTGCTGGTGCCAGAGGACTCCCTGGATGGCTATACGTACTAACTCTATGCCATACATATTATATACAGTCATGTCTTTCCAGTGTGAAGATGGTGAGGGTGGCTACTGGAGTAGGTAGGAGCCCCGTACCACGACTCCATCATTTCAGGCTCATCACAAAAGCAGAACATACTGTAAGAGCTAAAGAGAAGGGATACAGGGAGGATAAAATAACACGTACTGTAGTCAGCACATCATAGTGCTTCAAAAGAAAGCCATCTTCTGCTCTGCGTACAGTGTTCTTGTGAAACGATTCCAACAGTTTGAAATCTGTTTCTCTTTTTTTTTTCTTTTTTTTTTTTTTTTCACCTTGCTAGTTATGCAAACAGCTCCTCACTCTTTTTCACCAAAGCAAGTGGGAATTGTTCACTGTCACAAATAATAAATAACAAGAGGACCCGCTCCGCACAGCATGGAAGTGATAAAAACACATGCTTATGAGTGCTCGAGATTTCACAGCTATTAATTTTGAACTTTTTGATTGCAGCTCTGTTTTACAAGAGTGGATGCTGTTAGGGCAGCAGTGCACTGTGACAGAGGAAGATTATGACAACATGCATTTATCATCATGAGCTTGATAAATTCAGTGTAGAGATGGTCAGAAAATGCCCCTAAACCTGAAGTCGTGAAAGGCATCTGGCATTTACTGAAAATCAAACATTATTTCATTGCTGTTAATAATCTTGAGTACTAATTTAATGCTAACATTAGTGTGTTTGAGAAGGTTTCTTCGTGCATGGCGAAATGTACAGCTCTTTCCAATGTTAATGAATTCCTTAACGTGGACATTGAGGGATGCTAGGACTTTATGTGCAGAATGCTGTTGTATATACAACATGTATTCATATACAGAAAGGTCCTTTACAGAAGGTCAACAGATACTACAGCATGTTTGGAATTAAAAAAAATAAATCAGGATGACTCTTCAGGCTTTGAAGAACATTTTGAAAAGTTTTGCCTAAAAGTATACTCCCAAACTATTTCTGTGTAAATCAAACTGTGGTAGATCATGTCTTCCATTTTGAGATTGCAACATTCATACAATGTGGTAGGAGTCTTCCAAATCAGAAACTGCATTTTTAGTTGTTAGGGTAAAAACAGGATTTCAGTAAGAATTAGGTATCGTTCCGGAGCTGTGTACTGTAAGACAGCTGAACACAAAGAATCTCAATGCTCAATCTGTAGTATTTCTGTGCAAATTTCACAGCCGTAACAGAAAAAAGAAATCCTACGGTGTACAGCAGAAAAAGTCCTGAATAAGGGAAGCGATTTAATAAGAACATGACTAGAAATGTTCATACCTCATTATTTTTTTAATCTTTATTATTCTAGGGAATCCATCTCCAGCTTTTCTGAAATCCTCACCAAACTGGTAATTTTTTTCATACTTTCAGAATGTCAGCAAAGCTACACTAAGCTGGACCCAGGGCATGTCTCAGACTCCTGGTATTTCTGAAGAAAACATTTTGCCATTTTTCCTGTTTTTTAACTCAACTGAGATTCACCTCAAACTTTGGAAAAACATATAGAGGGGACAGTTTGTTTATTTAGAAGGCAGGCTTTATAGGTTGCAATTAAGAGTTTATAGTTCATCACAAGATTATTAAGAAAGAGTTGCAGATCTCAGAAGCGTATCCTGTCAGCCAATGTCTCCTTCAATAATTAGACACTCTGACTGCTGACTGCAATGAGTTTTTGATAGTTTGTAATACGTATCCCATGTTTAAGGCATTGTAATATTATAATCTAGAGGAGGAAAAGGAATAATCTCATGAGAAAAGGAAATCCAGCTTGTAGTGAGTACATCTTTCTGTGCCACTTTTTTTTCTGTAGTGGAGAACTGCAGGTATTTGCTTTGTCTCCCCCAGGAAAGGCCTAGCATTTAAGCAGGGCTTTTCTCATAGAAAAGGAGAACAGTTAGAGTTCAGTCTTTTTTTTTTTTTTTTTTCTTTCTTTCTTTGTTTCTTTTTTTTACCCCCTAGAACTTTCTTTAGAACTCGGAAAGAAGATCTGTTTTTCAGTCATTCTAGCACTCTAGTTTTTGGCAAAGTCTCTTATTAAATAATTGCAAAAATATTTTGATATGGCTTTCTCAAATAAAACTGATGCTCTCTACCTTCTCCTTCCTCTTCATCCAAAGCAGTGCTCTTTTAGGACTCTGGGGGATATAGATAGAAATTGGAACTCGGAAAGAAGATCTGTTTTTCGGTCATTCTGGCACTCTAGTTTTTGGCAAAGTCTCTTATTAAATAATTGCAAAAATATTTTGATATGGCTTTCTCAAATAAAACTGATGCTCTCTACCTTCTCCTTCCTCTTCATCCAAAGCAGTGCTCTTTTAGGACTCTGGGGGATATAGATAGAAAAGCTGCATCTTTCTAGGCTTCACTTACATGAAGTACAGGCTTGCCAACTAATACGAAGAAATAAAGGAATAAACCAAAAAGAACTTGTGATGGAAACAATTGCTTCCAAATTTTTTTTCTCCCCAATTTTTTCTATATTTAAACATGATTCTGATGAAATAAATTTATCTAGTGAACCTTAAGATAATCACTTATATGATGGATTTATGAAGAGCTGTTTTAAGAGCCAAATAAAGTAAATCTTTTTCATTTTTTGCCTTTTTGGAGGGAGCACTTTTCTTGAGGAGGCAGTAGAATATACATACTGATATATGTGGGAATTTTACTTGTATATAAGGTATCTTAGAGTCCTGTAGTATCTGTATTCTGTTCTCATTTATGCTCTGTGTTTTCAGTTTTACCTTCCCAGTGGCAATGTGAGGATTTCTAGATTTTCATTTCAGTCTCTGTTCTTCCCACCAATCAAGTTTATTATTCTAATACAGTAGGAACCAGATGTTACTGTGCACTGAGGGGTCAAATGTTAAGAAAATGCGGACACTGAAGATTATTCAATTTTTTTTCTTTCTGCTGCATTGCAGAAAGTGTCGGAGACCTAGAAGTATGTTATTATTGGTTTCTTGTTGGTAGTTTTTTGTTCTTTTTTTATTTTTTTAATAATTTCATCCATAAAACCTTACATTTTTGAAGGTCTGAGCATATATGGTGAAAGGTAAGACAGTGGAAACAGGAAAGACCTTCACATACAGAATTTCCTGTTCCATAGAATAGCATTACATGACTTTTTGGATACTGTTTTCCCAAAGAAGGGTCTTTTCTCTGTTATATTAATGACAAAAAAAACCACCCAAAAAAAACCCAACAAAACAACCAGCAACAAAAAAAAAAAACACTAAAAAAAAAAAAGTTCTCTAAACCAGGCTGATTTCTGTTTCCATGAATCAACATCCCAAGTTTAATTCAGAATTGGCCTGGCAAACACATGTCTGACCTATGCTGTAAAAAGTATACAGAGGAAATGTCAGTTTTACATCTAATCTTCTGTTTTTCATGAAACCTTTTCTTTCCAAAAAAGGCTTAAGTATTTCAAGAACAAATGAAATAGTGCCCATCTTCTCTACTTTTCCATAATTCAAGAGCTCAGATGTCTGATTTGTGAGAAGCTTATTCTGTGACTTTGTGTGTAATTGACAGTGAAGGGGGAAAATGAGGCAATGTTACGCCTTTGCTAGCTCTTTTTAAAGGAAGGAATATACTTACTCATTAATGACCCAAGCTATGAATAGATTCATGGTTTATAGCACAGCCTTAGAGGAGGTTAAGAGAATTTAAGGGTTTACCACGCAGTCTTAAAGGGGGCTAAGAGAATTTAAAAGAAAGATATTCAGACTGGAAAATTCTGGGTAAACATTTACCTATCTTCTTGGCAGTTCATTATTAAATTATGTGTTGGCATTTTGCAGGCACAGAAAGGAAAAGAAACGTACAGAGAAAGGAATAGAACACACCAATGACCTATTGTTAGAGTTTAAGCAGAATAAATGATTAGCATGTAAAGTATGGAGCAGAGGTAATAAAAATCATTGCAAACTACTATCCACAGAGCATCATATCCAGTAATACAATTTAGTTCATTACATTACAGCATGATGTAGTACCGTGTGATGCAGTATTATTGTACTCTGTGTTCTGGGCTTAGACTTGTTCAAAGTCTTGGACTAGTTCTAGGCAGTAGATGTTTTGTGATGACCTGCAAATGAATCCATTAATGTAATTGTAAAACAAAGAATTCACACCAAAGTGTGGGGTGTGTTCATTTTTCTGGGAGGATGAGTGTTTTTGGCATTTGCTTTTTGTTGTGTGTGAGGAGTAATGGTTTTAAACTGAAAGAGGGGAGATTTAGATTAGCTCTTAGGAAGAAATTCTCTCCTGTGAGGGTGGTGAGACACTGGAACAGGTTGCCCAGAGAAGCTGTGGCTGCCCCATCCCTGGAGGGGTTCAAGGCCAGGCTGGATGAGGCTTGGAGCAACCTGGTCTGGTGGGAGGTGTCCCTGCCCATGGTAGGGGGTTGGACTAGATGATGTTTAATGTCCCTTCCAACCAGACCCATTCTATGAAATAGAAATCTTGTTAACAGCGTGTTTTCATCAGTGTCCTTTACCACAAGTTCAGCTCTGTCTTATTCTAGACATGCCCTCAATATTACACGTTAGGTTTCTTTTTCATAAGAGGTGGATAATAGCATTTTTTTGCTTCACAAGGATGTTATGAGTTTGGACAGAGGTCAGTAACAGAACCAGTGTTCTTGCTGAGTGCAGAGTTTTGCCCACAATCTGGATTCTAGGCTGCAAGTCAGAGTCCTAAGTGCTGTGAGAGTGAGTTCCCGTGATCTGGTTGTGCCATTGTACATCCTGAGGGAAGGGCAAGCAAGCAGGAATTTCAAGGTTACTATAGTCAGCTGTTAGCTATGAAATAGAAATCTTGTTAACAGCGTGTTTTCATCAGTGTCCTTTACCACAAGTTCAGCTCTGTCTTATTCTAGACATGCCCTCAATATTACACGTTAGGTTTCTTTTTCATAAGAGGTGGATAATAGCATTTTTTTGCTTCACAAGGATGTTATGAGTTTGGACAGAGGTCAGTAACAGAACCAGTGTTCTTGCTGAGTGCAGAGTTTTGCCCACAATCTGGATTCTAGGCTGCAAGTCAGAGTCCTAAGTGCTGTGAGAGTGAGGTCCCATGATCTGGTTGTGCCATTGTACATCCTGAAGGAAGGGCAAGCAAGCATGAATTTCAAGGTTACTATAGTCAGCTGTTAGAAGTTTCAGGGGTACCTTTTGTAGGACAGTTTAAAGTGACTCTGATGAGATGAGGTATCATATATGTTTATAGAGATGGCTTACAGTACAATAGTGTATGAAGTGTAATGGATTTCAACATCTCAAATGTGGTTCTCTTGTGAATGTGGGGTCTGTTATTACATTTCTTAAGTGTTTTCCTTCCAACCATGAAGATTCTGTGGTTCCTCCTGTTCACTACATCAGAATTAAATTCCTAATTTATGTTGATAGTGGGATAATAGATGTCTACATCTTCAATCTATATTTCATCATTAAAACACAGTAGATGTTTCAGCCTAATATTATAGCATCATAGTCTTATTTAGCAGTATTAAAATAAGCTTAAATTCATGCACATTGTCTGTACAGAGATCAGGTTTTCAGAATTTCCCTGTCCTACTCTAACTTTGTGTTCCCTGCAAAGGTTTAATTATCTGGGATAGAATTACGCCTAATTCATTTGTATGACTGTATTTTAATCAACAGAATTGTTACTATCCTTATATGTACATTAGGTTGAGTTTTCAAGCTAAGAATGAGGTACAAATGCCAATTCTCATGAGGAATTGTATTTTTTTAAAGTTTGTTACTTTAAGGTGTATTTTGGTCCTTAGGCTGATTTGTCTCACCTCAGCCTGCTTGTCATATAGCACAAGTTGTTTATCTAGGGCCACTTCAAAAGCAAAGGGATAGATACCTTCAGAAGTCAACTTGTTCCATCTATTTTAGGCATGCTCTGTCTCCTGGATCTCTCTCTCCATTGATCATGGAAGAACAGTAGTTGAGGTGGCTTCTAAGTCACTGAATTGGAATGAGGTTCCAGCTGTACCATGATTTTTCAGAAGCAGACATCAGTTATGA
Source organism: Calidris pugnax (assembly GCF_001431845.1). Classification (NCBI taxonomy): domain Eukaryota; kingdom Metazoa; phylum Chordata; class Aves; order Charadriiformes; family Scolopacidae; genus Calidris; species Calidris pugnax. Next base: position 1,615,239 of record NW_015090891.1, read on the forward strand.
TTTTACTGTGTGCGTGCTATATTTCATCAGGACAAATAACCATGCAGATAATAATATAATAAAAATATTTGAAGGTATTTCTGTACGTTTTGACTGTTGGAGCATGGACAAGTGGACGAGGGTATTTGGTGGTGGCAGTAGGTGGTGGAAACACAGGGAACAGACCTGCTGAAGGAGTGTGAAATGATTGGGGGAGTTGGGAAAGCAGGCGAAATACAGGTGCTTTATAGATATTCTCTCCAGACATCAGGTTATATCATTATTTCTAAAAATGGTAATTAGCTCTTTACCATAGTTATTTTAAGTAACGAGTGACAATGACGGAAGTGATAGCACTGATGTGGTGCTGTCCTGAGACAGGAGGCTCTGAGATCATCATCAGGATTTATGCAGGTTTTGCTGTCACCTGTACAGAATTTGCAGAGGATTTGGATGTTTTGCTTTGTCCTCTTGCCCTAGGCAAACCTTGTAGCGAGTAAACATCAAAGTTAATTTAAAAAAAAAAAAACCAAACTTGTATTTATTGCATGTCATAAATAACATTGATGGATTTTGCTGTTTATATGCTCAAGCCTAGAAAATGAGGAATATGCAGGCTGAGATACCAGAAAGTATTTATAGCCTTCCTAATAACTAAGATAACCTGCAGCAGCCACAACTTCTTAAAAATGTTTCATGTTTTGTCCTTTATTTGGCATTTATCTAACTTTGAAGTCTTACAGTCAAGTGAAAATACCAGCTAGATTAGTTTTATATTATGATCTACACGTAAACATTCATATATAAATGTACCAAAGACCAGGGGTTTGTTTTGTTGTGACTGTAGGAAGATCTGATTTTAAGAATGCAGTGTTTCTTCTTCAATCATCATGTCAGTGCTGAAGATTATGAAAGAGGTTGGGTAAATTTACCTCTAAGTTGAGCCTCTTCAGGAAGAAAAAGGGAAACAAGAACGAGATGGAAATATTAGCAATGTTTATACCCCCCAAAAAAGTTAACGATAACAAAAAAAAGTTAACTGTAAAGCTAAAGAATTTCAAAGAAATCAAATGCCTTTTTGTAAGATTAACCCTGTTTGTTGTGAGAACTGTCTGATAAAAATATACTGTCCTGGCTTTGTGATAAACCAGTATAACATTTTGTTATAATTTCTGCAGTGTTCATTATACAGTGACTTCATAAAACCTGTTTCTGTCGTTGATCTTTCTTTACCCTTAAAATACATAATTTATTTGTAGAAATGCAAAATACAGTGAAAGCAGGCATGCAGTTGCTCCAATAGATAAAGTTTTAATTTTGAAAACAGAAAAAACCTGATATATTTCCAAAATCTGTGCCTGTACATTCAAAGTCACGGCATGTTCCCTCTTTGCTGAGCAACAACTGACAGTTTTGAGGTAGGAAAAAGTCATGGGGGTAGATCAAGGAGATTCAACTGAGAAAATGACAAATGTGTGTTTTGCTTTCCCTAAGGGGGGAAAAAAAAACAACCCAAAACTTGGTAATATTTGCACACAGGAATATAGTGGCTGTTTGGAGGTAGAGACAGAGGCACATCAGGTATCTTAACAGAAATTGTTCAGAGGGGTCCCTCTGACTAACGTGGGGTCTTATGTCCTTGATAAATGGCTGCCCAGCTGCAGATGAGAGCTATAGAGGATGGTATTGAATATATCTTGTGAAGAGTAAGATGCTGTGGTAGAAAGGTCCTCACAGTCTCTTGCAGTGGGTACAGAATGGAGCAGAAGCTCCGTACCGTGAGTTTTACAGTAGATTCTCTGACTTACTTCACAGACAAGTGCTGTAGGAGACCAGGATGTGGTTATTATTATCATTTGATTGCTTATACATGGCCTATAGACTGTAGGTTTACCCTCTGTGCCCAAACAACATAATTTACAGTTGCCTTTTAACTTTATTAACCTTTATTTCTTCAAAAGTAGATGCCTCTAGATATTTCTCACACAGAAATCTTTATATTGCATAAATAAACCTCCTCTTTCACAGACTTTCTAAGGGTCTATAAATCTCATGCTGGTAAAAAGAATTTTATAAACTAGTGCAACTAGCTCCTGCGACTGGTTTCTCTGATGTTACAGGGTGTTCATGGCAATCACTGCAAAAAATTTGTAAGGCCACATCTTGGTTCCTGTTCTCAAAGATTTGTCATCTACGGAGCCATAAAACAGGCAAAGGGCCAGACTGAGCACGAAGTTAGAAATGTCTTCATTCCTATAGTATTAATTTGAAGAATATGAGGAAGGTTTAGTTGTTCCTGTCTCCAAGCTATCTCTTCAGTGTGATTTTTGACTTCTGTTCTGAGAACTACCCATTTGGGGAGTGGTGTGTTGCTGAAATATAGCTCTTTCTGTCATTCAGTTTGGGGGGGACACCTGCAAAGAGAAGATGACAATGATGTTCAAAATGGTTTAAAGGAAGTATTTCCTTTCCCTTCCTCTGATCTTGAACAAAACATATTTTGAAATAAGAACCCCCTTGGTTTATTATTTGTCTCCCATTTATTTTTTAAAGCAAAGAAACGTGGTTCACGTGTGAAACACTAACAAATAAAAGGCACAGTCCTGTATACTCTGATGAACACTGTTTACAGGACTTAAGGTTAATAGTTTTTATATACTGTTTATTGATTTAATAGTAAATCTAAGGATAGAGTTGCTTTCAATACCTAAATAGCCTGTTTTATCAGTAATTAATGTTTTGTCCAATACTAATCGAAAAGTGCTTTTTGTTTGCCACCTCTGATGTAGTTTGTTTCGTTTTGTTTACTTTAAAGAATTAACTATTATTCTGCAATGTTGAATTTTCGTATGACAGTTTAATTATTATTAATAATAATATAATTAAACATAATTAATTAATAATGAATTGTAATAATAATTTAATTACTTTAAAGAGAAAAGGAATAAAATATATTTTTAAGAAGTTAATATTCTGGATTTTTCTTGCTAGCTAACATATTAAGGCACTTTTGAGTCTTAGCACCTGAACCCACATATAAGCTAATTTGCATTTATTTTAGTATAATCTTTCAATTCAAACAGTAGGTAATTTAGAAGAAAAAAAAATCAAGTTCATATACAGTAGCAGTGCATTACTTTATCTTTTCATATACGTGATTAAAGGTTAAAAACAGTATAAGCTTAATTTTTTTAATCAAAGATGGCATTCATGCAAAATGTGTTATTTTAAAGAGGCGTACTCAAATGACATGTAAACTTTTCAGTTAAATGGCTGTGGATTAAGAAGAGGCATGAGAGCTATTTCTGAGCAGGGAGAGTGGGAACTGGAAAAGGTTTGCAGTATGAGTGTTTTTACAATTATATTTAGCATCATTGATACAATGATATTTTATAGGCTGACTATTCAGAGGTGTACAATCAATGGTGGTGTTACACTTCCATTTAATTTTAGGAAGAAACTTTTAAAGATGTGTTTGTGTAGATTTGGGTGATAAAGCAGACCTTGTTCAAAATGAGGGGCTTATTTTTATTCACTCATCAGGCACGGTACATTTTTACCCCTCCTTGTTTTATTTCGTGGTTTTTGCTGTGTTTTAAGAAGCACAGCCTGCCGGAGTGAAAAGCTACAAATTTTGTTGTGGATTTTATGCAGGGGTTGATGGCTACTGGGTTTGGTTGGCTGCTGGTGGCACCGTCTCGGCGCGACGCGTTAAAATAACCCGTTACATTTCTAGCAGCTACCGGAAAGTGATGTCCTTTGATGTTTCTGTGATGTCTTAAAAATTTTGGGGATGTAAAAATTCTTACTGCCCTACATAAGGCGAGACTCTGGCAACTGGGATAACTGCAGAACTGTTCCATTCACCCGCTGTGAAAGCGATCGGGGACTAAGCACCTTATGCAAACCTCTGTCTGCTGCCTTTCGGAAGTGATGGAAATTCAGTGTGATGTACTCGGGAGTATCCCATTCTTCCCCAGTAATCCCAGCAGGCCGAGTCCAGTAGAAGAGAACAGCTAATACAGCCTCTGTGATAAGGAGTTACAAATGTCAGCATAGTCTCTCCTTCCAAGTTATCACGTTCCCAGGGGATGCCAGAGAAGTCGCTGTATTACTCATTGCAGCTTCAGCATTTATCCTCTGATGAGACCTACTTGAGGTTAATCTGCATTATGTGTTCTGCGTAGCATCCTGCAGTGCCATATCAGTGTAGAATTTTATTTTGATACTATCTCGGTGGAAGAAAATTAGAAGCTTTGGCTTTCTTTTGAAATAGCCTCTGAGCCAGCGATATCTGCAGTTTGTTTCCATTTCTTTTTCAAATCTGACCTTGTGCACTGGGCTTTGACCTTTTTCTGTCTGTGCATATGAAATGCAACGTTAGCGTAGTATTTTAAAGAAAAAGACAGATTAAATTTTTTTGCATAAATATGCATGTACATTTATAAAATAAAAAAAAAGTCTATTTCCCTCTATTATTCCCAGGTACCAGGCAAAGAGCAAATGCAGCTACAGTTGCTGCAGAGTTTTGGCAACAGTGTTCCTTGAATTATTGTTTTCATTTTGTGCGTCTTACGCTTTTATGCAAAATTCTATACTTAGCATTATTTAATTCATAGGATCATACCTGTTTTATTCTTAAGGCGGGCTGCCATGCTTCTCTTACCTTCCAGAACAGGTTGGCAGGGTTCAAACTAGGTGTTGGGAATGGTTCCTGTCCTGTGGCAGCTGCTGAGCTGTGGCTTGAGCACTGTTGGGGACCGAAGGGTGGTTGGCATCAGCTACAACTATGCTGAAGGTCATGATGATAATTTAGTGCTCTGGATATCCACTTGTCAGAAACTGGGCATGTGCCATGGCCCTGCATAGTTTACTACTATAGATAGTGCTTTATGGTCCACTTAGGACAAGTATTTCCAGTAATGGACTCTTTTTCAAAAAAAAACCCAAGGATTTTATTTTCTTTTTGTCACAGCTACTTGCCAAGAAGTTCATGTATGTACATATTTCCGTGTGGAAAATAAAGTTTGAGGTGATGACTGAATATAAATACACTTAAAAGATCAAGTACACTTTTAATTGGGGATTTCTAATGGGATCTGTCCCTGCCCATGGTGGGGAGGTTGGAACTTGATGATTTTTAAGGTCCTTTCCAACCCAAACCATTCTATGATTTCTTGATTTTGGTGGCTTTGCTTTCACAAAAATGACTCATAAACATCAGGCTTGTGATTCTGTGCAGACGATTACTTGTAAGCTCGTTCTTCTTAATTTCATGTCTTGGCTTAAAAAAAAAAGTAAAAACAAGAATAAAAAAGCGAAACACAGTAATACCCATAGTATCATTTGGTGGGTGTGAGTATTTTTTTTTTTTTTGGTAGGTAAAATCTTTCTAATATAAATATCAACATTGCTAGCATGATTACAGTGCTCTACGGAATCAGGGAGGGATCTTTTCCTCTTTCCAATATACGACTATTAAGCAAAATCTCACAGGAAGAATAATGCCCACAGCATTTCCCACTAACCACTAGCAACTGCTTTTTTGTAGGAATATTACCAATGGAACTGCGAACTCAAATTCTCATTTCAGCTTAGGTATAAAAGCACACTAGAAAAATTATCCTAAATTTACATTTATATAACTGAAAGTAGAATATGTCCCGTGATACTTTTACCATATATCTTTGCAAAGTGGCAATTGAAATATTGCCTCACTTATTACTAAAAGTGAAATACCTACTGTCGGCTAGGAACTTAAACTCCTGTTATTGGGAAATATGTCAAATCAGGATGGCTGTGGGTACCACAAATTGCCAGGAGCTGCCCCTGAACCGAGTGTAACTAACTAGTTATAAGCAGGTGTCGGTGGTATTGAGTGAACCTCAGGAAATTCTGACAATGTAAAGTTCTGACAGGTTCTTGTTCACTTCTTGAGGCAAGACTGGAATTTTTCATTGCAGTAAGCTAATAAAAATGCATTAGGGTTAACAGTAGGAGCCCTTGGAAAGGTTTTGTTAACCTCTTCATTCTGCGGATCCACATTAAAATGTGCTAATGCAGATATGAAAGCTCTGAAATGACTAATACCAATGGAAAAAATACAGTACAACTGCTAATATCACAGTTTGATGCAGGCTTAAATCAGTAAGGAAAGAAGTACCAAATCGCTTTTTAAGTGCAAAAAAAAAAAAAATGCACCTAAATATCACTCTTTCACACTCAGATAATTCCAAAATGGCTGGAGGAATAGTATTAAAATTAGGGGGGGGAATAATCTGGCCAAATAGGAGAGTTTTCAGTATCCAAAATAAATTGAGAATTATATGAGAAATAGCTGCTGAGAATAAAAGTGCTATTTCAACCTCACCCCATATAAAACTCACAAAAGCAATACCCTAAATGTGGATTATTCTAGCTACAAAAAGCAGTTCAGTGAGACCACTGTGGCATGCCATTCCAAAGCCCATCTTTCTCAAATTCAAATACTTCTGGTTTCAATCAATCTTTATTATCCACTTAAGTGCTTGAGATTGATCAAAACAGCTGGTAATGCTTGGAAAAAAAAAATATAAATGTATCAGGTGTGTGTGAGCTCCTAGCCTTTAACATGGTTCATTAGAATATGTCCTGAAATCCCTTTTACTTCATCCAGGACAGGCTGTTGTAACCTCACAAGTCATCCATCAAATAGCTGGGAAGGGGGCTGTCACATGGTGACATTAAGCACAAATGTATCACTTCATTTTTTTTTTTTTCTGTAAGAAAATATGTGTCGATTTATTTCAAATTATTTGGAATCTGAGAGGTTTTCTACTTGCAAGAGTTATGAATTGAAGGCACTAAAATATAAGCTTTTAACAAGAATGAGATTCTCATTTAATGTAAGAACTGTTAGTCTGGAGAAAAAAAAAATCTTGGCAAACTCAGGGTATTTTTTGGCTGTAAAAAATGAAGATCATATGATAATACCATCCTGGGAATTATATAAGACTTAAAAAGATTGATCGTAGCAAGTCTTGCACACTGGTATATTTTCAGCAATCCTGGTGTTCTTATGAGGTTTTCAGCTTTAAGATTGCTTTTTCTTTAATTATAGTAAATTACTTTGGCCATTGGTGGAAGTTGACCCCAGCCACCAGCCAAGCAGCCATGTAGCTGCTCGTTCACTCTCCTCCTTGCTTCACAAGCTCTGCTTAGCAATACCCAAACCAATGGTGTGTTACCAACACTGTATTAGTCCCTAATCTGAAACACAGCCCAGTACGGGCTGCTGTGAAGAAAAATAACTCCATCCCAGCCAGACGCCGTACAGTCATCTAATTATTTAATTACTTTATATTTGCAAGGCTGTTTCCTATGAGTTGGGTGAACTACCATTTCCCTTGCTTTTTTTTCCCCTCAGATTACTAAGTCTTTACGATAAATTCATGATAATGTCAATAAAAGTTCACCTCTTCAAAGCAGTAAAAGAAAGGGATCAAACTCGCTGTTTCACCTTGCGTTATGAGACAGCACCAAGCATTAGACAGAGAGGGGTGAATCTGTCTCAGAATCTGGTGTAGGTTGAATAGCAAAGCTCTTGGAAGTCTTAGCATTGACCTGAGAGTCAGCTGGATCAACACCTATTTAGAGGTTCACAAGAAGTCAGAAAAAAATGTTCATATCTGCAGATACCTACTCACTGCAGAAAAAAGATGTGTCAACCTCTATTTTTAATTTATTTTCCATTTGGATCAACTAGTGGTGGATTTTTTTCTGAGCTATTCAGGACTGGTAGCTGCGATGGTGTGCTGAACAACCTCTGTAAATAGTTATTGCTGAAGTTACATTGTGTCAAATTATATCAAACTTTCTGATAGAATCTTTGATAACAGAATTCCTTAAAGACTCCTGTATAACCTACAGTTGGACAGAGGAATATGTTACAATTGTACAGAATTATGATTTTAAAAAAGCGCTAAAAATGTGGTATACACTGTTCTGGATAGCCAGCATGATGATATCTTAATGTGTCAGGATACTGTCCGTAACCTTCGTGGAGAATCTGGTCAATATTTGAGCAACCTGGTCTGGTGGGACTTGTCCCTGCCCATGGCAGGGGGTGTGGAACTAGTTGATCTTTAAGGTCCCTTCCATCCCAAACTGTTCTATGAGCTTAGGTGAAGCTAACTATATGAGGAAGCATGATATTTTTTACTACATGTGAATAGTAGAGAAGGAACAATATATTTACTTTCAAATGTTCCCTACTTTAGCTGCCGAACATTAAAGGAGCCTGGGGAACCATCTGGGAAGCACAAGTTGACTATCATTGTTTGACATTGTAAACAGAAACATCTAATTCTGAACTTTAAAGATAAATTGCATCTAGGACACACTCCGATAAGCAATCCCAGTTTAACTGAAACACTTCTTATACAGATTTATTTATTTTTTTTATGAAGGAAACCATTTTGACAGATCAGAGTTAAGAAGTAATTGCACATACGGCTCTTCTGGCAGATGTGAGGAGCTTCTTTCCTCCAACAGGAAAGAGCAGGGACAAGCAGGTGGTAAAAACAGGGGACAATAACCTCTTAGCCTGGAACAGCATGTTTAATTGTCATCCTGTGGTAGGCATTTCAAAGTGATTTTTTGACAAAAAAGGAAGGGAAGTAAGGGATTGGATTTTAACTGGGTACCATGCGAAGTGCTCACTGGTGTGAAGCAGTGCCTGCTTTTGGAAGGCAATCCATATTTCTTTTGAGTCATCTCATTGTAAAAATAATGCTCCAGTTATGTCTCTTGGAGGAAGGATGTAAAAAGAACTGCTTTCTTTTTTTTTCCCCTCCATGTTCCTAAACGGCATGTTATGAACAGTTGATAAATTTGTGGAATAGATTTCCAAACAAAATAGCTGGCTGGAGGTTGTATTGGTCACGGCAGCAGATCACAGGGCTGATGGAGTAAATGGACATCTACAGCAAAATGGCAGTTAAGAAGAAACACGTAGTCGGGCTGTTTTCCTTCAGGCTATAATTATTACCTATGAGAGGTTTTCCTATTAAACCAGTAACTTAAAGGAAGTCACAAATGAGGAGCCATAAAAATCCATTCTGTTTATGTTGACACTACCTAAAAAGAACAAGGGGAAGAGGCTAATGGAACAGATAATATTAAGCAAGTGCTGAGGGTTGGGTTTTTTACATTTGATTTCCCTCATAAATGTCTCCTCTTCATTAAGGGTTTTAGGTTTACTTTTTCATTAATTTAATCTAAGGTAATGAATATTGCTTGCAAAACTTTTCCTACATTGCATTGACCACAGAATTAGACACTCGGAATGAGCCTGACGGGCACAGGAAGGTTTGTTGCTGCCCAGAACATTTGTTAGATATTTTTGTCCAAGTGAAGGCTACGGGCCTTGCAGGAAGAATAAAAATGCAGTGTTGGAAGTGTTGTGTTAGATATCTTGCATCTAAATTCTGTAAAGCCTTCAAAAAAGGAGCATTCACTGCATACCTAGGTAGAGTGTATTAGTATTTTACAACTATTGTGTTGTGTCTTTTTTCTGAAAGCTTTGCTGCAACCTATGATTCTTTGTGCTGTGTAAGAATCCTTCACCTCTGTCCCTAACTGCTCAAACCTTCTCCACATCTGGAGGCCACTTCCACTTGGTTTTATATGCTTTAAGTACTTAAAAATAATAATAATAATAAACAGTTTCATAGAAATATTTGACTGAGAGAAATGAATTAAAGGAATAGGAAGCACTCAGCAGGCAGGAGACAAAGGGAAGTCGGTGAATATGGTTTGAAGAAGGCGATAAATGCATAAATTGATAGGTTGAAATGGTAACGTGGCAGCAAGAGCTAAGGTTGTTTCTTCTGCGTACACCAGGGAGAGGTAAAGATGAAAGTTCTTCATTGTCCTTTTATAACATTTTGGGGACTGTTATTAGTCCTTTGATATTTTGGAATAAGCTACCATGAAGAAAGTTAGTTTGTTTCATGGGCTTCTCATTGTTGAATCCCCTGGATTCTTTCTGATTTATCAGTATATCTGGCACCAGATGCTGATATACTCGGGCAAATTCTGGTACCCAAGCTGTGCTTATTATTATAACTGAAGCTTTATGAATACTGAGTAGAAAACAATTTTCTCAGCATACTACATACTGACATTGCTTTTCCTGCATTCCTGGCGTTGAACTCCATTACTACATATCTTTGCTCATTTTTGTCCTTCCTCTCTAATTTTTGTTGCACTGTAACGACTCCTGTCTGTGAGGTAGCATATAAAGTAATTTATTTGGTTTGTATTTGTGTTTTTAATTTTTTTCCTTATTTTTTTTTTTCCAACGCTGCATTTTGCAGTTTCTACTAAGTTTATTCTGTGGATTTCTCAAGGTCATTTGAATTCAAATCTTGTTTCCTCAGGTGCTCACAGCTCTCCCTGTGTTGGGTCATCCACAGTTTCCACAAGTGTATTCCATTGTTCAGGACTAACGAAATATCGAGCCAAGCCCAAGAAATACTCCTCTGGCATCTCATTTGCAGTTCCCCCTTTTCCTGCCAGAAAACCGTTGAGAGCTACCAAATGACAACTTTTTCAAATAACTAAATATCAATACCACAGGGAACACTAATACTGTTGTCATTTAATCTGGGCAAGTAGGATTCAACCTCCAGCCTATATCTTCTCTCATTCACTTCAGATTCTTTCAATTCTTGCTTTTTCCTCTGGCATCTCATTTTCAGTTCCCCCTTTTCCTGCCAGCAAACTGTTGAGAGCTACCAAATGACAACTTTTTCAAATAACTAAATATCAATACCACAGGGAACACTAATACAGTTGTCATTTGATCTGGGCAAGTAGGATTCAACCTCCAGCCTATATCTTCTCTCATTCATTCAGATTCTTTCAATTCTTGCTTTGGTTTAGATAGTCTTCGAATGAACAAATCTAAGGACCATTAACTAAACCAAACAAAGGTAGTGCAACTCCCAGAAAAACAATGCCAAAACACCTCCTAAAAACCAAACGATACAGTTTTGTATTTTTGTATTTTCACTTCTAGTGAAGTGAAAATTTGAATACTCTTTGAAAAATGTGTGTATTCAATTTAAGAGATTGTGGGTTGAAAACACACTAAATGATTACCAGCCACAGAGAGGATTAATAAATATCAAAGACATTGAATATATTGTAGTCATACCCTAAACAAGGATATATCAACATAACAAGTTGGTTCAGATAGCAATCGCAGCATGGAATTCAGAATGAACTGAAAAGACAAAAAGGAAACCTTAAAAATACCCAGGTTCTGTGTTGCTGTAGTTGCACACAACCACACACTGCTAACCAGTTGGTTAGCCCTGGAACTGAGCTGGTTCCCTGCCCTACATGCTCCAGTCACAGCAGGTCCTGCAGCATAAGCCTACTTGTAAATCAAAGAGAAAACCATTGAACTTGTGCCAAGTTCGGCAGTGGTAGAGACACTGGCCTGATCCTACAGACCTAAATATTTGCTGCTGCTACACAGTCTATTTTTTTTTCTCCATTATTAGTTCAGTCATACCCTTTCCTGCTGCTGAAAACTCTATTTTTTTTATTTTCTGTTTTTTTTTGGTGAGTTAGAGTGCTTCTGACTGTTGAAATTCTAGCTCTGTAGATGATAAACTGATAGAGCCTTTTATGTATCAGCTGTTAATCCAGTTGTCTGGACTCCCTAATTAAATCCATCTGTATTGTTGCTCTTGCTAAGGTTAGGAAAGCAGGAGTGGAGTAACACAGCTGTAGCAAGTCTAGTTTCTTCTTGCTGTGGAGGTAGATGCAACATTGCTATTACCATGGTTAATACAGGGCTTTCCTTCTAGTTTGACATGGTGTAATGGAAGAGCTACAAAGAATTTATTTATTTATTTTCCATAGGTTATGCCTCTTGACATGGTGTAATGGAAGAGCTACAAAAAATTTATTTATTTATTTATTTTCCATAGGTTATGCCTATGAGCTTTCTCACTCTGTTGTAGTATCTGGGGGAGAAAGAACATTTTATTTATTATATTTCCTCTCCTGCTCTTCAAAACCTTTTGGTTGGTTTCAGGGAGAGATCTTAATGAGTTCACAATTTCTTCAGGTTTTTTACTGACTGAGATATGGGGAACAAGAAAGAGGTTTGCTATTTTGTACAACTTCTTCAGTTTTTTACTGACTTAGAATGGGGAACAAGAAAGAGGTTTGCTATTTTGTTTCCACACCATTTTTGCTTTGTCCTTTATTTCATTGCCAGCCTTTATCATTCTTTACAACTCTGTTGAGCAGGAAATGGCAGCAGGAGAAAAATGCGGCTGATGAGAGAGAAACAAAGGTACAGGGCTATTTGTTTCAAAATACAAGACAACAATACTGTGTTGAGACCTCAGTCTTGTAGGTATTTACATATATCACAAGGATCTTAGTGTATAGCACATGCTTCTGTTGAACCCTTTGCCAAAATAAGGTCTTAATTCACTTGTGCATGTGTTTGTAAAGTAGTAAGCAAAATGAGAAAAAACTTAAAAAACCAAAAAGACAAAGTAACCTCTGTTGAAAAAGCTGGCTTTGATTTTTTTTTTTTAAGTTGAACAGTAGGAAAATTTCTCATTAAATAGACTTGATTTTTAAGTTCCATGTATAAAATGTGACTTGCAAAACAGCTTTAGTTTGACATACAAAACCAAAAATACTGTATAAATGTGTTTCTGTGCCTTTTTCTTATTCCTTTGGGTAAATGCAACTATGCTTCTATGTTTTGTAGTTCATTATCTACTGAAATAATATATCTAAGATCTATTCAAAGAAACATGAAAAATGCCCACTTTGTTTCTTAAGGAGAAAATACCCAAAGATTTCTTCATATATTTTCATAATGATAATTTTGAAAGTTATTTAACTTTTTGATCACTTCTCATGCTCATATGACTGCTTAGATTGAATACTTCTATTCTTTTTCCAATTGATTGCACAACCCTTCTACTTCTATTAAAAGGTAATATTTGCAGATCAGTGGGAACAGTTCAATTAAAATGGCCAACCACTAGAAAACAGCCTAAGACCAGGAGAAAAGCTATTTTGGAATAAAGAAAAAGTTGTTTGCCTTATTGGTATCATTTACTGATTTCTGGTTTTTCATTTGAGCATGAAGCAAAATTCAGAGTAAAAGTCAGATAATTGAGGAAACAGAAATGAAATGAAAATGACAAAATTACAAGTCATAAAAAATAGTTTATGAAATAAAGTTGTATTATGCGAAACCATTAAAAGCTTGCGTTCAGACAGATGAATAAAGACAATTCTCACTACAATCAGTGAAGACCAGTGAGTGATTAGTGCCTCTAAAGATAACTCCTGCAGGCAAGACCAGATCCATGTTAATTGTTAGGAAGAGAGAATTGAAAAGAAAGAATATTCAGAGTTGGAAGAAGAAATATTTACTCCAGAGGACTGTAGCAGTCTCTGTGTATCCCATCTACAGATGATTTTATTGAAGGAAACCTCACAGTGAATATTCTCTGTATAATATATTGTATTTTACAACATTTTTTTAAAAAAATAAAAAGGATTTTTGGAACACAGCCTGAAGTAGGGATTAGATTTTAAGGGATTTGCCTTATGGAACTGCAGTTAGTTTAAATTTTCAAGCTGGGGATGTAAAAATTGCTGCTTTTTTGTTAGTTGAAGCAGCAGTTCAGTATGCTGGAGCTGTTCCTTAGGGAGGAAAAAGAAGCAAGTGCAGACCAGACTCCTGGCTGGAGCCCAGCTGCCTGTTAGAGTTCCAGAGCTTGTCCTGATTCACTTTTATTTGTTCTTCTCTCGCTTGTTCATTCATACCCTTTCCACTGAATCATGAAACAAGAAACTGTGAAATCTCTGGATCAGTGGATTCTGGTATACGTTTGGGTCTCCAGGCATTCCGTGATTGAATGTAGTTGACAGTATTTTTAATACCGTGTTTCCTTGGAGGTTTTTTTTTTTCTTTCTAACTTATGCAGTAGTAGGTGGCAGATTTTTTTGTCTAGAAACACAGATTGAAATACTATCACTGACATATCAACACTTTTTCAAAAATGTTAGGACTATAAAAGAATGAATAAATAAATAGTTTTACATACATTTCTTAAGCTATTTATAAACAAGCTTCACAAGATATCTTAAAATGTATTTAATAAGTTAAATTCTGGTCAATTACTGAATAAACAGAGTAGATCAATTTTTGTGGTGTAAATTTATTTGTTCCTCATTTCTCTGTCACTGTAGACCACAGGATTTGGCCTGTTGCTAGTTGTGAAGTAATGATGGATGGACCTGTGGAACTTGGGATCCATCTGAATCTAAAAAAAAATAATGCCTTGGCACTGTGACAAAAATCTTGAATTTAGCATCTGAAACTGAATAAATGTTCTGAACCAGCAAGTGCATAGGTTTGACGTCATAAAATACAGAGGGGAAAAAAAGGTTTTTTAATCTTCTGATAACTAATAAAATAAATGCATAAATCTACAGAAAAGATTAAGGGAATAATACACTATTTGGATATGATCGAAGATAGGTGAAGGAAGTCTGGATGGCTGGTATTTTGAGCCCTGGCTCTGCCAGGTTTCCGAAGTCTGGTCATGTTTTCTTTTATTGTTGTTCTGTTGGACGCTGTAGCGATCTTAGAAGTGGCCAAGTATGTGTGGGTACAAGGGAGACTAAAATAGTACAGTACTGCTCCTGCTTCCTCCAACCACAACATGTTTACAGTTGCTTTATACCCACTCCATCCTAGAGGTCTGATTCATGGGGGTGAATATCTAACTTTGACATTTACTACCCGTGTCTCTCTATCCCTTTGTCACTTTTGGGCAGCATAATTGTTCGTGCAGCTGTTCTTGGATCAGTGTAAGCTGAAGCCCGAGTATTAAAGAGTCAGTGCTCTTTTGCCTCACTCTAACAGGCTGTAAACTGCAGATATTAGAGTAGCTGCCTCATAAACAGTCCTGCTCTTGCAGGTGTGGGAGTAGATATCTGTGAGGGGGTTGGAATGGAGACAGCTGAAGCAGAGATCACTGCTAGCAGTCTCTAGGAAAGCTACTCTCTGTCTTGCATCAGATGCCCTCGGGTCAGACTCATATCTAGTTGTGGAAACTCTTGCTTGTTACTTCATAGCTTGGCCAATTGATTTTAAGAAAACATATGCAACACATACATGTAATAAAATTGTGCCCAGAAAGTCCAAAAGAAGGTAGGAAGTGACAAGTTTGTGGCCGTAGAATGGAACTCTCTGTTTACCCCTCTGGTAGGGGAGGATTAGGTTAGATCATAGGAAGAATTACTTTCCTGAGAGGGTGGTCAGGCACTGGAACAGCCTGCCCAGGGAGGTGGTGGAGTTGCCATCCCTGGAGGTATTCAAGAAATGTGGAGACATGGCACTTCAGGGCACATGCTAGTGTCCCAGATTGTTGGTTTATGTCTGTTTGTGGGTGGGTGTGGTGTGGTTTTTTGTTTTTCTTTTGTGGTTGGACTCAATGATCTCAAAGGTCACTTCCAACCATGAAGATTCTATGATTTTGTAGGTACTTAGTGCCCAGTGCAGGGAATCACATTTTTTCTTCCTGTCCTCATCAGTTGAGCTCCTGTGTAATGTCTAATGTGTAGTTCACTGTGGCTTTCATGGGACTTTGAATTTGTCTGTCAACCCCTAGTTAGATCACGTCAGCCCATCCTGCTCGGATGAATTCAAATTTGAGTTGGAAACAGTTTTCCGGGTTTGAGTTCAGATTTGTGTTACTGTGAAGTCAAAACCTGTTATATATACATATATATATATATATATAAAAAAGACTTATATATATATATAAGACTTTGAACATCTGTCCTTATGCAAACTTCACTCTAAAACATCAGAAGTGTCCAGAATCTTTAGACTCCATTTTTCTTTTTTATTTTTTTTGTGAGTTAGTGGGATAACTATAAGAAATTCCAAGTGCTCTTGGAAGGCTCTGGAGGTCCTCCAAGGAGTTCAAAGAATCCCTTGGGTGCTGAAAGAAACTATCCCTTTAGAAACTTCAGGATGTTTAATTAGGGCTCCTTTCTTTGTTCATGGTTCACAACAAAGACTCTTTGTCAGCTTTGGGTTAAACCATTAATGAAAAGGGTGTGTTAATTAAACAACTTGCTTATTTCTAATTGGCAAAAGCACCCTAGCTCTCCTGAGACTTAGAACTAAGCACAGCAACGTCTGCTAAGAGACACTCGTGAGCTGGTAAGAGACATCATAGAAAATATTAAAACATCCAAGGGAAGTAGCAATAATGAAAATCTTATGTGCTGAATGCTTCACAAGAGGCAAAACCTGTGGATATTCATATTCTCAGGAGTCTCCCTGTTTTTTTCTTTTCTTTTTTTCTACAGCATGCAATTTGCACAAAAAGTTTCAGCTAAAGCCCATTATTTGGAAGGAAATTGGCAAGATTGCTTGAAATTTTCAGTTTTTATTGCAGCATGTAGAAACAATATTCAGCTCTTCCTTTTGTTGTTCTGATTTTTTTTTTATTTTTTTTTTAAATCTTTACTTGTTCTGGATGTCATTGATTGAGCAAAAAGGAGAACAGCACGTGTATGAAAACAGCTTCTGAGAAGGAATGCATTGATTTCACACAGTGAAGTGGCAGCATTGGCTCTTTTGTGCCAGTTTTTTTTTTATTGACATTCACTAATGTATTAATGGGGAGTCCTACTGATAATCCCCTCAATTTAGGTTATGTTACATAGCATCAGCAGTTGTGTTGACAGACTTCCACAAAATCCTTCTATCACAGTATTTAATGTCAGTATAAAGAAAAAGATCATGAGATATGTTTCAGTTTACCTTTTTTTTTTTGAGGGGGAGGGGAGTTGGTATCAGTGAGAAATGCTGCCTATACTGCTACCTTAAAAACATAGTTGAAGTTACATGCCAATTTTTTTTATATCTCCAAGTGTTTATTAAATCTTCAACGCTGATAACTTATTCTCTCACATAATAAATAAGTTGAAGAGTCATATTTATGAAAAAAATATTGAAGAATCACATTTCTGCAGCAGTAATTTGCTGGATACTGAAACATATTGTAGTGAATTAATACAAAACTAAAGCTCATAAGAATCCAGTTGGAATTCTGGTTTATCACTTATTTGTATAGATGCTAATCTATGTTGTCTGTTTGCCATTTAACTGAGATGATAATTAAATGCTTACAAATACAGATTTGTAAGCATTTATTTTATGAATTAAAATATTTTGTGTACCTTAATGGAAACATATTGTAAGTATCTTCTTCTTTTGAATTCAGTAAATTGCTTCATTATTTTCACTGTTAAAGGTATCACCTTTTTAATTGATACGTAACCTTTCTTATGTATAATTTCCTATATATGTAATCCCATATGTAGAAAGCTCCTTGGTTTGATAAGTTTGCCCAGAGAAGCTGTGGCTGCCCCATCCTTGGAGGTGTTCAAGGCCAGGCTGGATGGGGCTTGGAGTAACCTGGTCTGGTGGGAGGTGTCCCTGCCCATGGCAGGGGGGTTGGAACTGGATGATCTTTAAGGTTCTTTCCAACCCAACCCATTCTATGATAACCCATGCAATAACTTTAACTTAGTTAGAAGTTTCTTACATGATTTCAGTGTATGATTCTACGATAACTCATGCAATAACTTTAACTTAGAAGTTTCTTACATGATTTCAGTGTATGCTGTGTCAACATTTTGAATTTATGCCAAACTATATGTGATCTAGTTCACTCTTCCTTTGGGAATGTCTCATATAGGCTTGCAAAAAGACTGGGAAGTCTAGGCCATAAGCTGCTAAACCACACTGTTAAGCTTTTGGCAATGTGGTAGGAATTACAGCATTGGTACATCCATTTAATTCAGTACGATTATTTGTATGAGCAGAGTTGAGAATAATTTCATGATGAGACACAACACGAGCTGTATATTGCTAGAGAATTCACCTCCAGATGAACACATGCATTGTTTCTTTCTAAACAATATTGAGCTTTGTAGGGGAGGCGTGTAATGATTCTTTCGAAATGGCAGGGTATAGAGGATAGTGGCTTGGAAAATAGCATGTTTGGTGTCACACAAGAAATGATTGCATCAAATGGTTTAAATAGCACTCAGAAAAAAAATAAAAAAATTCTTTGTCCAGAAGAATTGTGTATCGTTTACAAATTGAAATCTAAGCCTATGTAGAGAAAATATAAAGGTTGGTCCATGCCATTCATATTAATTATTGAGTCTTCTGGTTAAAAATACCATGAAGACAGTAATAGGGAATTTTCCTATTGATCTAGAAAGCAATAAAGTTTATGTAAGTTTAGAGCTTTCTTACTCTCTACAGAAATACTTATTTTTTGTCCTGTTCTTCTCTGGGCTTGATCTGAAAATATTGGTTGAATGTTTACAGAAACTGTTCGTGGACTAGTTCTCTTACAGGCAGTAAACAGTTTTGCATAACACCACCTTACTCAGCTCTCTAAGAATTAGGAGAGTAGTAAAGCTCAGATGTTAAATTTTATGTACTGATGCCTGCATTGTGGGTTGGGTTTTTTTTTTTATTTTTTGATGTCTTGGAGATACGCAAGATTCCAGGAAATAAAGAGGGAGGGGGGAGTGGAAAGTCAAATGGACATAGTTTTGGAATCCAGAGATTAAAGAAAGAGACTATTCTTTTTTCTGTCAGCTGCAGAGCAGCCCAGGGATATTTTTTTTCTAAAAAATGCTTTTTCTGTTAAACATCTGAGGAATCTCGGTTTGGCTGGGACTGGTTACTTATCCATCTCCACAAAGATGGGAGGCAAATGATAAGCACTGTTTCTTGTCTTGGGTTCTAAAAAATATTTTGAAGAACTAATTGTGAGAAAATACTGAGGGTTTTGTCTTGTCCGCAAATTGCTGGTGTTGTCAGAAAGGTCAATACCTTTCTCTCAAGTCCTTTGGAGTGTGCTACAGAAGCATTTTCAAAATGTAAGGAATTGTCTGGTCTTCCTTTTAGTAGTCCCACTACTTAAATGATCTGAGCAAATAGATGCAGGTTCCTTTAGAAGAGCTTTTTGTACATGGGCTTTGGGATATTTGGGATATTATTGTTTGATTATACGAGAACATTTATATTAGGATATCTTTGTATTTTTCTTATTCTTTCTTGAACAGAGATCTCAGCAAGGCCTGGGTGGGTGATGATCTGGGTAGGAAAGAGCTGTCAAAAAAAAAAAAGCTTGAAAGTGAGGAGTAGAATTTATAACAGTGTGAACATCTAAGTGTCCTTGTTCAGAAGAGGATGTCTAAATGACTTTGACCTTCTTTGCTTAGTTCCATGTTTGACTGAGTGAAACTTGAAAAAAAAAAAAAATCTTTTTATTTACCTAGGACTATTTCCATCTTCGTAAGAAACTCAAAATTGATTTTAACTTGACACATTTCTTCTCTGAAGTAATATAAAATCTTTGTCTAATAAATGTGTACAGAGGCTTTGTGGCCCATCAGGGTATCATGACATTCCAGTGTATTGATTCTGCAGTGTTAAAAGGTGACATATTTGGTGTTAACGGGCCATCAGAGTATTGGGATTTGAATTGTACACTGTAGGAAGCACTGACTTTCCTGTAACATGACAGGCTTTCTAAAGCAGTTACTGCAGTCTTACATAATCCTTCAAGTGTAAACCTCTTGATAAGAATTTTGTATAGTCACGCAGAAATTAAATTAATAAAATCAGAAAATCTTAGAAAAACTTCAGGAAATACAGGTCAATAAGTAGTCTTGTTTATCAACCAAAACCATTCTGCAGTTTTTCATCTGTAAAAACTCTTGACGTTCAGAATTTAAAATGCACTCTTCAAGGGAATATTTTACTTTATGCTTTCTTTTTCTTTATGCAAAATGTAATCTATATCCTAAGTAAAGATCTTAACTTTTGTCAATGTAGTTCATTTCAGCATATAGGTTTTATTTACATTTCATATGTCTGTTCTCTTTACTTTACACTGTAGGCTAAAGCGTAAAGCTGTTGCAATTTTGTGTTCCCTTGCAGGGCATCAAATGCTGACCAAAAGGCCACATGAACTAGAGAGTGTTAAAAATTATCATTTTCTGTTTTCCTGTCCTTAGGTGAAGTGTGTTTTTTAGTTCCAATGACCTGGAGTGATTTCTTTGGAAATAGCATTTTGATTAGTTTTTGATTGTATCTTGTTGATTATAATTATTCTGCAAGAAAAAAAAATAAGCTAAGTCTAGCCATCTTTGGAAACTAATCGTGGGAGTAGCAGATTTATGGATTTTAAAGAGTCTATGGAAATCAACTTCCAAATTTTACATGTACTTGCTGTTTTGTGTGCTTGAATAACAGTTGTCCTGCAAAGGAGTATAGAAAGCATTTTATATTATATGTTTGCTCTGTTTTCTAACAACATAAGTATTTTGCTTAAGCAGATTTGCTAGGAAGTGACAGCTCTGAAAAATTGGACACAGCGGCTGCTGGAAGTATTTCAGTTCCAGGCAATCTAAATAGTGCAGAAAGGGGGAAATGAAATATCGCCATATTTTGAAGATGACAGTTTTGTCAAAGATTCCTTTTCACTTTTCAACTTAAAACAAATTGAGTAGATCAAGTATATCTGAAATGTCTGCACTCTTTGAAGATGCACCACCTTTTTAGTTTCCTGGTTTTTTTCCTCCCCTGCTCTGTCCTTAAAAGCAAAAGGGAGAACACTGACTTAGCAAATGTAAAGTACATGGTGAGGAGCATAATTCTTCTGGTTTAATTGTTATCTCTAAACAGTTTTGAATCATAACAGGCTTTCATGAAACATAGTTTCGAAGTGTGGACCTAAGTAAAATCTGGTGAGACTGAAACAAATTATGTTATTGCTCAGGAATTCGAATACGTTTTGTTCAAACTCATTTCAGTAACACAAGTTATTTTTTAGGAATAAAATCGGGAGAATATTTTGGTCAGATGAGGTTTTCTAAACATTTCATAACACTCTGTTTTAAAATAGACAATGAGATAGCTGTGCCAGGTTTTTGACATGACATCCATCTCCTTAGTAGGGTGGTAATTTGTTTTTGCCACTTATTTACATCCATTTAACATGGAATCTTAACAAATATCTAAAAAGATGTTGGTTTTTTTTTTTTAATATTGACCAGCCTTAAAAGGAGGAGAGGGGGAAGAGTTTATTGAACGTGGCTCTTCCTACTTGAGCAGATATAATTGGTCGCAGTGAAATTCCTGTTCATCCCAGTAGCAGTGTGATAGATATTCAGTGTATGCTCATCTCCTGCTCCATTTTGATGTGGCTCTGGACTTGGTGCTAGTGTGTTCCTTTCGCAGTTAACACAAAAGAGAAACAATATGTCAAAAGGCTTTACTTGTGTTTATATAAAGTTCTGTTGAGGGTGAACCCCACTATCCATGAAGTAAAAGCACTGACATCCTGTGCAGATGCCAACAAGGAGATGCCAGTGTTTCTTTTGCTGCCATTTTACTCATGTTCCACAATAAATCAGTCTTATTTGGTACTCTGCTCTGAAAAAGGGCTTAGCTACTCTATTATACTAAAACCTGTCGTAGATACTTTCCTTCATCTTAGTCCCCTCTACGATATCTTGAAATGAATTTGCATTATTGTAAATTTATCAGGCCCAAGCAAAAAATCTACAGCCTTGGATTTCTCAGGTTCCTGCCTGATACGTAGAGAGAGCTTAAGTATTTTCCTTCCTGCAAAACAGAGGTTTTTTCACAGACCTAAACCATGTATTTACTTGTTTGTAGGAAAACCAGAAGTTGCAGAATACCTGACATTTTTCTACCCCCTGATATGTGATATGAAGGCTTTATGAAAAAGAAAGACTCCAAAGTTCTCTCATTTTCTTGAAGAAGCTAAGCTGTCTCACAGCTTTGAAAATAATGAAGAAACCTGTAACTGAAAAGCTTTAACTGCTAAAGTTGCTTCTTCGAACTCTGCTCAGTAGTTACACATTTTTTTCCAAATATTTCATGAATAGACAGTTTTAAGTAGGGTCCTGCTGCTGTACTTCTTGCAGGGAAAGAAGAATAAATTGTCACCTCCTAATTGGAAATATGGAGAGTCCTGGAATAACTGCTCAATGACTTGAGTGGTTGATGTGTATTTCTAGCAAGTTTCTCTCTAGTTTACAGAACTGGTATTTCCATGTCATTTGCAAGTAGAAGAATGGAGGGAAAATTATAGTGGGGATTTCCCTTTTTTTTTCTTTTAACACATGCTGGCTGTTTTTCAGCATTTTAGCACACCAGTGTGTGATACCTAACTACAGAAAGATGCTTTTCAAAATAATTCAGAAATTCCTCCAACATCATTTCTGTTTGTGGGCACCCTGATGGCCAAAGGAGAACTCAAATTAATAGAAATAACTAATTAAAAGCTGTCAGGAAAAAGGTTGTGCAAATTTTAAGATGAAATCAGCTCAGTACTCTTGCTATTTGAAGAAAGAGAGAAGCCTTTCATTTGTAAAATGTTACACTGTGATTCAGAAAACCAATTATAATGTATATGAAGTATGCACCTGTTACTATTAATTTCTGAGGCATCCTTCTATTTGAAATAGAAACCCCCAGAAATAAATATCCAGAATTGTCACCTATCAGTTTTGGCTGGTGTATTCTGCTTGGTAACCAGTTTTGTACATGTGTCTCCATAAACTTATTTGGAAAAAAAGAAGTATTTATTGTTTGCTATTTCTATTGTTTTGCATTTTGCTATTTCACTGGAAAAAAAGGCTTTTTTATTTTTTATCAAAAAATAGAGGAAACCCCCCCAATGCAAACCCCTAAACCAAACCAGCATATAGTGTTAATTCTATATTCCCATGTACCAATTCTTTACATAAATTAGTTTATGGTGGGGAATTTATGAGCAAAATGACTAGTGGTCACCTAATATCTGTAAGCAATGTAAAAAGTGCTATACTTGGATCACCAGAGTGTTATGTTATGTGAGGTAATTTAACTGATCTCCCAAATATTTGAACATAACTTTCATTTCATTCTACTGTGTAGCTACTTTCAGATGTGTACCATTAGTACGATAGTTTGATTTGGACACATGACAGATCCTACTGTAAAATCTAGCTTAATTTTGGTCATTTTAGGTTTAATGTAAAAGGATGTCCAAGAAATTAAAGGTCACTCCATTAACTGCTCATTCTTCTTTCTTTTTTTCTTTATTCTACATCATATATTAAAGATAAAAACAACTTTCTCTGTTTCCATTAACAAAAAGTGAACCAAGAAGAAAAAGCAATTATTTGCTGAATGTAAAATCCTTATGATAATTTGTCAGACTTTAATTAAACCAATCTACCACGCTGTGTTCGTAAGACAGGCTATGAAATAAGCTCTTATTTGTTAGGAAACTCCATACTGCTCATTGATAAAGGACTTCAAAAGTTGCAACTTATTTGGAAGCATGGAATTTATGTTTCCTTTGAAAGGGAAGACATACATACAAAATTCCTTCTTGTTTTGAACTTAATTTTATGAAAAAGTCAACAGCTGACAATGTAAACAGGTTTACGCTGTCAGTATAATAATTTCCATAGTAGTTTGCATACATATAATGTAGTATCTAAGGATCACTGTGCTCTTTATAAACTTAGCTCATCATCATGGTGCTGCTGTAATATAACTTGAGAGTGCTTAAATGGATGTATGGAGTAACCAAGAATTTACAAATCTTACAAACCTTTTGACTGCAACTTTGGATGTACACTGAAGAAGAAGGATTCAGGAAACCTGATTTCAGTTTGTCTGAAACAACATTCATCTTCAAATACTGTTGTTTTATGAATCCGTATTTTACACCCATGGTTTCTGTGATCTGTTCAAACAGTGGATTCAGCCTATACCCATCTGAAAGATACAGCTTGTGCCTACTCGGACATTTCTTTTCAAATTGGTGGTAGGCTGGTAGCAATGTGTACCTTGGTCTTTTGACATCTGCTTAGTCGTCTTGCTTAGTTGTTTTTGTTTTTTTTTTTTCTTTTTTGTTACAACATCCCTACAAAATGTGGTGTTGCCACCATCAGTGAGTTTTCTGGGGTGAGTGATACGTAGTTGTACTTTGGAATTTGATATAAAGGGTAATAAGTATCTCCTAGCCATTTGCTGCCTAAGGATCCTAGAGTCATAAAATGATTTTAGTTGGAAGGGACCTTAAACAGCATCTGGTTCCAACCCCCCTGCCCTGGGCAGGGACACCTCCCACCAGACCAGGTTGCTCAAGGCCCCATCCAGCCTGGCCTTGAACCCCTCCAGGGATGGGGCAGCCACAGCTTCTCTGGGCAACCTGTTCCAGTGTCTCACCACCCTCACAGCAAAGAATTTCTTCCTATTTTCTCATCTAAATCTAGTAAGGATACTAAGGATCCTGTATAAAGCAGTTAAACCAGCCCTCCCTTCTCTTATTCTCACTTCTTTCCATAACTTTTTCTTTTAGCTTTGGCCACTCTGTGAGACTCTACCTTTAGAGACTTACTGTGCCTTTGGCATAATCCTCTCCTGCCTGATGGCTGAAGTTTTATCCAACTGGGAATGGTTCTTCTGCTGCTTTGAGTCCCTGCTCCACACACTGTTATTGCATTTATTCTCCTCTCTAGTCAATCCCTTGCTGAAGCAAGGGCAGGAGTGGGGCTTTGAGAGAGAAGCCCCCAAAGCCTGTCATACCCCAGGTGTAGCAGGATGGTCTTTATTGCACAGGGATTACTGGCCCAGTGCCTCCACAGGGCTGAAGTGGAAAGCATTCCTGCGCAGTCTCTTGTGCCCATGGGATGAAAAGTAATACTTCACATTGCAAAGTAAGCAATAAATGTTATCAGCTTGCTATTTCTGCCACATCGTAGCAGCCTGTGTTAAATATATCTATAAAGCATTTAATTCCATGAATAATGCTTCTGGCTCTCAAGACCGGTTCTCTAGAAGTCCTCTTTGGCTTTGTGTGGGCAAATGAAGACCTTAGTAAGCAACAAATTTAATTGACAGATACCATTCCATGCAGATTTTAAATTAAGCAATGATTTAAAATCCCCTCTTTAAACTGAAACAGTTATTTATTCCTTTAGAAAAATAAAAATGCATTAAAAATTATGTATTTGTCATCTACCTCAGGTTTTTTTATACATTAGACACCTAAGTCTTGCCAATCTTTATTTTCTTTCTGTCTTGGTGAGTACTGCATGATGGCTGGAGAAATTATTAACAAGTGTAATACTGTGTTTGAAGCGGCAAAGGATCACTAGCAGAGAACACAGGCATTTTGCCTGTAGGCAGATTAATTCTGGGGCTTGAAAAAGCACATTCCCTGCTCAATCTGTATGGTTTATTGTCTTCAGCATTGGCCTTCACTAGCAGGCATAGACAGAGATTGGAGTGCCACTGGCAGGTAGGAGGAAGGTGGGGAAGGTGACATGGAAACACATCTATGAGGTACAATGTTTCAAACACCTCCTCAGAGGCTCAGATGCACAGATTTTAATTCTGTGTAAAGACATAAGAGGAATTTAAAAAAAAAAAATGGAAAAGATTTCACAATCAAGGAAAATTACAAATAATAAGAGAGGAAAAGTCAGATAATTGAAGAGAGGTACGTTATGGGGGTGTGATCAGTATAGGGATAAAGGGTTGACAAGAGTCAACTGAGATAGCATTAAAGGCATGATTAGAGGAAAACTTTAATAAGCTATATTAACAAAACGAGAGCAAGAGAGAGGCAAGACAAGTATTACACTTAGAGGTGAAAGATAATATAAATGTAATGCAGAACTGAAATTAAAACTTTGCCTTAGTTTTAAACAAAGGTGATATTGCTGTGGAAGGCAGGCAAAAGCTGGAAGTGCCTGAGATAAAAACAAAACTTGAAGTCTGAGGTATGTAAGTCAAGGAGGAACAGAAAAATGTCATTACAGAATTCTGAGCGATATAGAACAAAACATCCCAAGTGTTCTCATAAATAAATCTGTTATGGCAAAAATGGTGCTGTTTTGCTGGAGAATAGCAAATTCAGTATTTATATTTAAGTAGTGGGGATGATGGAAAAAAAAAAAGGGATAAAGGTCTAAAAGTGTGACCTCATTTTTTTATCAAACAGTAGAGCAGCATTTATATGAAAAAAATTGAGTTGCTGACATAAGGGAAGATGGGATAAAATGGAAATTGAAAATGGCTTTACTGAAAGGGGTTCATACAAACCAATCTGATACCTGCCTTTGAAAAGATAACCAATTTCATAGATAAAGAAAATTTAGTAATCTCTCTCTTTGGACTTCAGCAAGCAGTTGATACTATGCCACCTGGGAAATTATTTGTGCACCTAAGGAAGATAGGGATTTCTAGAGAAATTATGAAATATGTAAGAAAATCACTAAAATGAGATGAGAATTGGTGGTGTTGCAAAAGTAAGCATTACAAATAGAGGGAAAGTGACTCCCTCAAGTCAAGCATCAGTCTTAATACTGATTTTGCTTTATATTTTAAACTTTGTGCACAGAATACAAATGTAATAATGAAACGATTATGATAAATATTGTAAGTTTGGATGAGTATTAGACTGTACTAACAGAAGGAGTAGGAAACTTTTTAGACAATAGCAATTAAAATAGATCTTAACTCAAAATACAATAGCAAGAACAAGACTATAAGTTGTAAATACAGATTTAGGAAATCATCGGATGGAAGCAGCAGAAAAAGAGGAGAAATTAATGAATTAAACAGAGTTAGTATGAGCACCAGTGTGACAATGGTGAATTTGTTTCTGTAACATAAGGCTCCATCAAGTTGTGTGTTGTCAGAGAAGCAGACGTATTCATGTCATTCGAGGAGTCATTCATGAGACTTCATCTGAAAAGTCGTTATATTCTTCTGGTCACCCATTTTCAAGAAGAATTAAGCTTACAGTTAGAGATTCAGAAAGAGCTGTTTAATAGCCGTGGAATATAGAGTTAGCTGTGCAAGAGATGGCTAAAAGGGCTTTGCTTATTCAGACTTAAGGCTCCGAGAGACATGCTGTGGCAGGCTAAAATTGGATGGTAGAAGCTGTTACTGTCCTCGAGGCATGAATACTTGAACCTCCTTTGAATCGCTTTGTGACCCACTGCCTGGTATATTAGGGTAAAGCAAAACTGGAATTCTTTTACTTTAATACACCCAGCTGAAGACTGTGATAGTACATGAGCTCATTCTGAGGCGTATCATATAACCCTGCCCTGAAGGCTTTAATGCCCATCAGAAGGGTGGAGCAGATGGATGAGGGTGGTAACTATTCCTGCCATCTGGTTTAAAGTCACTGCTACGTATACTTCAGAGCCTTAAGGAAGTAGAGTGGTGAGAGGAGATTTGATTGCTCTTCATAAATATGTTGGGAATAAACACAGCCAAAAATTATTACAGAAGAATGTTGATGTAATAGCAATTAATATACAACTATACGTTCAGTCTAGAAATTGGAAAAAAACCAACCCTCTGGAGGTATGAGTTGATGCAAAAAACATCTTACTAGTTTTGAAACAGAATTTCATCAGTTTTAAAAAAGAATTACACAGGTATTTCCCTTCCTGTATGTTCCTGTACTCCTAAGAAAAGGAAAAAAGAAAACAAACAACAGCAACAAGTAAACATGGGCCAGGCTTTTCATGCCTTGGTTTCTTAATGACGGATTAAACTATTAGCAGTATTATCTACACCAAGATCAAGCTATGTTCTGTAAGCTGTTTAAAGAGCAGCACAAACCTCTCCGTGTGAGGTTTGCAGCATCAGAGTCATCTGAGGATATCAGTACACGCTGTTCTGTTTTTCTGTGAGCTTTTTTTTTTTCGCAACACGGCAATATTACTCAGTTTTCAAGGAAGATCCAGAGTGTTGCTGGCTTAAGATTGAAATTAATGATTTAAATAGGTAACAGTCTTATTATTACAGTGCTTCTTACAAGATTGTATTCATGCATTAGTTCAGTAGGGTAAGGTGACTGAATTTTAATCTGTGTATTATGGAAGTAATACGCAGACCATAAGGAAGTTTGCATTATTGAGACTTTTTAGGTAGATGAATCCTATGCTATTCTACTCTGTGCCTTCAAAAAATTATTAGCAATTTGTATTTCTGAACCCTATTGCCTAAAATAAGCCAATGCATATGTATTGAAAATAGAACAATAATATCATTATACTGCATCGTAATGAAAACAGTTCTGTGTTTCAGGAATTGCAAGACATTGGAATAAATAGCATTAAACATGCAATGTTTTTGTTACTACAGTGCTTATGTAAGAGTGGATGAGAGAGTTAAATGGGTTATTTTATATTTTGGTTTTCATTCCTACCTACTACTAGTAGAAGGTATATGTTTATGATTAGTCTACAACAACTGGGGCTTTTTTTTAGAATGACTTGATTGCTAAACATTTAAGTATATGTGATTTTTTGCATTCAAAGGTATAAATTCTTTAGTTTGTAGGAATGAATGGATTAATTTCAGGGCAATGGTATGGACACAGTCTTTCCATCTCTACCCACTGTCTTTTGAGAGCCAGAAATCCTCTGGTGCTCAACATGAAGAGTGCTTGATATGTCACCATATTACAGCGAAGTCTGACTATGAACAGAACATAATCCTAATATCCTAATGAATAGGAAGAGGAGGGATTCGCCAGATGCCTAAATGTTCAAAATTAATTCACAGGCACAGTGTGAGCAGGAAATCAATAAACCAGAGAGTTTGTAAAGATAATGAATTATACATGTTTACTTTCTCAATGTTATGCCTGTAATGATGGGTTAAAACATATATTGTTTTGTTTTGGTTTTTCTGCTTTTGATATGAAGTAGAAAGTTTAGTTTTGATTGACTTGATTTACCTTTTACCTAAACATGCAGGAGTCAGCAGTGGCCACAATGAAGTGGCAAAACTAGACCCAGCTGATGCAAAGTAGTTAAGAGTATGGCAAATTGAAATTCGTAAGGTTAAATAAGAATACAGTCATGTTAAACTAGGTACTAAATCTAGGTGTGTTACCCTTTTAAGTTGATTTCTTTAATTTTTTTTTTTCCTTTTAAACGGTCATCATCAGGATTATTAATAGGTTTTATGATATTAAATTAGAGAAATTATTGTCATCCCTTTTTTTTTCCTTTTAAACTTACATCATCGGGATTATTAATAGGTTTTCTGATATTAAATTAGAGAAATTATTGTCATCCAATCTGGTGCTTGACATGATGGATTCTATTACTAATTACACTTTTGGTTTCACGCAGGTAATGTTTATTTTGCACTTTAATGCTTATACCAAAGAGTCAGGGGATGGATACAGAAATTCTAAGGGCTAAAATCTATGCATCTCTCTGTGATTATATGTAGCAGTCCTCATTCATTTCTCACTCTTACAAGCTTTTCATCATTTTCAATTTGCCTATTTTTTTTTTTAAACTTTTGTTTTCATGTGGGAAATGTTTATTTTGCACTTTAATGTTTATACCAAAGAGTCAGGGGATGGATACAGAAATTCTAAGGGCTAAAATCTATGCATCTCTCTGTGATTATATGTAGCAGTCCTCATTCATTTCTCACTCTTACAAGCTTTTCATCATTTTCAATTTGCCTATTTTTTTTTTACCCTATATATGGCCTTTAATGATTCACAAATATTATACAAATGGTACAATGTATAGACATTGAATATTTCATTTACTGATTCTTTTATTTTGCCTGTTAAAGAATATGAGAATTAGTATTCCTTATTCAACATGTATATTCCAAGGAACATACTCAATGTACTTCCTATAGTTCCCCATATCCTATTTTGATTTCTGTCGCAAACTGAACATGAAGTTGTGTGTGTAAAAGAAGTTTAAAAATAGGTTAGAAACATCTTGTGAAATGTAACAGGAAATCTATGGAGATATATTTTTATCTGGCATTTGCTAGTGGGCAAAAATGAGTATGTTGTGCCTTTCAGTTCCATTTAAGACATGTTATATGTTGCAGAAACTTGAAATGTCTCAAATTTTTAGTAACATACACACATCAATCAGGTCACTATATAATATATGCTGCAATCATAACACATTTACAGACACAGATTTAGTGCTAAGAAAAAAAGGAGATGAGTGGCAAAAAAAAATCAATTACAAAATGGTGCTTGCAGAAGTTAATCATTCTGCATTTGTAGCAACGTTTTGTGTTTTGTGATCATCTATACTCTGTTAAAGAGTGGCTTCTCACTTATTTAAGGAAAAAATATATATAATAGCAAATATATATCACTAATACTAAAAGTTCACTTCCCAATGACAATGAATATGTAAATTAAGGAAAAAGAAGAAACAGATATAAATACACGTTAATAAATCTGGGATTGTCATTACATTTTTTTTATACTTCAGCATTGAAATTCTGGAGCAGACTTCCTATTCAAATATTTGTGCAAGAAAATTGTAATCTAGCAAGGAAATGTGTGAGGTTATGCCTATGATAAACAGGAACTGGACTCAGTATGTAATAAGAAGCTTCCAGGCCAATATTTCAGTACTATATTATTTTTTTATACTTCAGCATAGAAATTCTGGAACAGACTTCCTATTCAAATATTTGTGCAAGAAAATTGTAACCTAGCAAGGTTTTTTTTATACTTCAGCATTGAAATTCTGGAGCAGACTTCCTATTCAAATATTTGTGCAAGAAAATTGTAACCTAGCAAGGAAATGTGTGAGGTTATGCCTATGATAAACAGGAACTGGACTCAGTATGTAATAAGAAGCTTCCAGGCCAATATTTCAGTACTATGGACTGGATTAGCAGAGAATTGCAAACATCTTGCTCATGAAAACTGAGGTAGTGACTCTCAGTTCTTCATTGAACTCTTTGGTGCATTTCATGCCAGGAAATGGGAGGAGGAACAAGACAATGATACCAATTTGCTGGAAATTAGCAACATTCTTCAACTGCTGTAGGAAAGCAAGGAAAATAGCTTATTTCACAGAAATTTAGAGAGGGAGAAAAGATAGTTTTCCATCAATCATGATGTAATGGATGCATTAGTGAAACAGAGCACAGGAAGGGGGTTTTTGGCTGTGAATTTGACTTGAGTCTACATTTGCAGTCCTTCTGTACGTGTTTTAGTACACCACTATTACCTTTTTGAAGCATTGTCTTCCTTCCAGCCTTGCTTTCAGAGTGTCAGGTTGTGTGTAGCAGTTGCAATGTGGATGCAGTTTGCCCTCTCTGCCTGCCAAAGATTGGCAACTGGTACAAACTTTGTTACTTGTTAAACCCCAATGTAGAGAGGCCCAACCAATTGCACCAGCATCCTTCCCTTTCTATGCTCCATCAGCAGGTAATACAGACACACTGAGTCCACCATGATTATTTGAAGTCACATTTTCAACAAAAAATATTCAACACTTTGTCCAGTACGTGTCAGATAACTCTTTCTGCTTATTTGAGCTTTTCTCTGGCATTGATTTATTATTTTATGTTAGATGAAAAACTAGCATTCTTTCATACAAAAGAGTTCTAATTATAGAAAAAAAATCTGTTACTTTTATGAACTTTTGACCTCAGAACTATCTTATGAATACACTAAATGCTCACAATTGGGTTTGTATCTTGGAAAAAAAATTATTTAAATGCATTTTAGCAGATCCCTGTTGATTGCATACTGGAGAAGTCTACTATCCCAGTGAATGCATTCTTCTTAAAGTTAGGAAAATTTACATTTCTGTGAATTTGAATAACTATTAAAATGAGTAACTTTGAGGTACTCAATGTACTTAAATGATAGGTAGAGAAATAGATTGATCAAGATAGATAGATAGTAGATAGATAAATGCTTTACCTGTATTTCTATAAAACTCTTTTGGCCACTTCAGCATTTTTACCATTTATCAAGCAAAGACAGTAGAAACTGAGCAAAGAGATTTGCGTATCGTCGGATTGATGATGATGAAGAGTTTTACTGAGGTGTAAATATATTTCTTCCGCAATCAAAGCAGAATGTTTTGCTTGCCTGTCCCAGATGGCTTCCTGTAGGAGGATCATATTTAGACTGAGGAACAGACGTTACTTATTTGAGGACATTTGGGAGTCTTTTATGGATTATGTTCATAGAGCAAAAGCTGCTTTGTAGAGATGCTTGACATTGCAATCCTACACATGTGTAATTTGGTTTTAACTTTGCGTTTGTGAAATAGATTAGAAGAAGTGATTCATCAAAATGTTGGAAAATAAGGACTTAATAGTGAGTGATGTAAAATGAATATAAATTATTAATAATACAAAAAGATTAGAAAAGCTAAGTCTGGTGAATGCCAACCGAACATGCTATGTAACCAACACATAATGGGTTAATGTAGATGATCTGTTCTCCATTTTCTTGATGTCCACCTTATGGCATAATAGTTGATACCTGACATCTTCAATAACTTAAATGTTCACAGAATTGTGGTTGTATATTGTACGTTGCCCTCCAAATCTGGCTTGTTCACTCCCTTCTATTTTTTTGGTGGGGTGGGATTATTTTTTTGGTGAGGGGGAAGAAGAGTTGCCTGTTTTCTTGCAAAATTCCTATTCTTTGCTTTCAACTATCTGATATTGAGTGACTTACTGTACTATTTATCCCATCACTTAATAGAGAAAAGTTATGCTTGTCACTGATAGACACATTGATATATATATATTTTTTTTTTGCTCTGTCTGCACTAACTATAGGTAGGAAAAGGAAAAACATATAAATCACTACTATTTCTCTGTGATTTATAACAATCCTGTTCCCAGACATAGTTCACTTAATTTCTCCTTTTTCTTAAACAATATGTGACACTGTTCTGTTTTCACTGTCAAATAGTTATCTTATGGAGTATGTTTGGACTTAAGGGAAAGAAGAGGAATCTTTTTGCTGACTTATAAGATCCGTGATACAGGATTAGGTTAGCCAAACCCTACTCACATCCCGGTAAGCAGACATATATTTTTGTATTTTTTATAGGTGGATACAGTGCAGACTACGCAGCACCCTGGCCACATTGAGGAATCATGTAAAATGAATGTATGTGCTCGTAAGTGAATTATTTATGAAATGAAGCTCCAACTCTAAGGGATGTTGGATCACAAAATACGTGAACTCTCTTTACTCTCATGTTAAGAAATTGATTCCCAGGGGGCAGGGTTACTGCAGAACTAAGTGGACCTTGAAAGCAAAGCTATTTAAAAAAAATCCACGTGATAAATAATTTTTTTAAAGCGCTGAAAACAAGAGATTAAGATTACATTTTTGGATGCATTTGGAGAGATATTAAACAGAGTCAAGAATCCAAACCAGAAAAACAAATGGTATGTGAGAACGGTTTGGTAAGCAGAAATGATCATAAGTGGAGGAACAGGATCAAATACCATCTAATTTAGGAGTATGAATAGGATGAAAAACTTACTGTTTTCTGCTTTGTTCCGTCTTTGAAAGGACTGAAATTTGATTAGATGATTGCTTCAATTAGTAACTGGGAGATGAGTGTGAACAAGATTGAATTTGCAGTATTTGAATCAAGGACGTATTTGTGATTTGCTGGAAAAAAAAAAAAGATAAAGACAACCCTGATGATGTGCTAGATAAACAAAGAAAAAGATGTATACCTCAGGACTGAATTTCTGGAAATGCAGATAGAGTCTTAATATTTGAAAACCTTTGTACTGCTTGGGGATGTGAGACAGAGTACAGGAGAGGAATTAGGTGAAGCAGTCTCGGGCCCTTCAGTTTTTCCCAAGAAGAATGGCTCTACAAGGAAACTGAGGTAGATATAGAGAAGAAACCAAAACATGCCAAATGACTCTACAGGCACAGGGAAATCATCAGTCAGTCACATGTATACACATACAATTTGGTGGTTAAACACACGTTAATTCACTTGGCTAGAGCACTCTTGACTAGAATAACCGTGCCAAGGATTGTACAATTGCCAACATCAAAACCACACGTAGGGAAAACCTCTGACTCTGCAGTCATTCTTAAGCTATACACATCATATAAAGACAAAGACTATAGTGCCAACTCCAATTTTCTATATACAAATGCCAATTTTTTATATTTTATATATATATATCTGGATAATACAGTATATAGTATATCGGATTATGATTTAGAGAAAGGAAAGGCTGAATATTTTCTCCTAAATAATTTATTTACTCATATCCTTCATCTTTATAAAAAAAAACAACAAAAAGAAGATATTTTATCTATTAATAATCTTTCAACAAGGTCATTTTTTATGAATAAAGCTTAACTTCAGCTCATTCGAGTTTCTGATGTAAAGCTGATGTGAGGAAGCTATATTGTGTTTGTAACTAAGGTGTATATTATCGCTTGCCTTTTCAACTGTATGAACCACAATGCTGAAAACCACTTTTCCTCTCTTGATTGTTATGCATTTATGTCTGAATTAGCTCACCCTTTGTGTTTATCCCTTCAAAACTGGTAGTCTGCCACTTTTTTTCCACTTGTAGTAATTAGTTCCAAGTGGAGGAATTTATGATACAGTAGGGGCTTTGACCTCTTTATTGTGCTGAGATATATTATCAAACTTCAAAGTCTGTATACTGCTACTGTATTGATTTTGTTTTCTGCGAACAAAATCAATGAGCAAAATTAAAATAAAAAAAATCAATTCTTTCATTTTTGAATTGATTCAGGTTTTCTACATGTACTTTGTTTATTTAACCTTGATTGCTAGTCTGGAACTCGTTGAAAGGAGAAACACATTGAGACCTTTAGTAATTCTGCAGAAAAGAAACCTATGGAAATTAACAAAATACAGAGAGAAAGGATTGAGAAGGAAAAAGATGCAAAAGAGATCAAGAAAAGCATTGTTCTCAGTTGGGATGCATTGTTTAGGAATATCAAAGAACCTATAAAAAAGAGCAGTAACAGCTTTCTCAGAAAAATTGGCATACAAATTGTTTCTTTTTCATTTTCTAGCCCTTTAATTCAATACATGGTTAGAAATGGCATATGAAACACGTGAAATCCATTGATAGTATTTCGTGAGTTCAGAGCAGTTGCAAAGCTTACCTAAAGATGAGAAAATATGACAAAAAATATTTAACATGTAACATTTTGCAGAATTAAATACATCAAGTATGCAATTATATCTGTGAAAAATTCAGCCTTTTTTTCAAAATAGATATTATCTTAGTGAAAAAAAAAAAAAAGAAAAGTTTAACCCGGAAAGTTTAAAGAGAAATATTAAGGACCTCTGGTCAGCTTCTTGTCTCAGATACAGAAAGTCTGTATTTCAATAAAATTATCCTGCAACTGGGAATAAAATCAAAATTGTGTCTCCTGTGTTCATTGCAATTTCATTCTTCTATGTTTAATTTTCTGGTCCGAAGCAATTACCAAGAGAGGATCCTTGAAAAACATTGTGCAACTACTGTAATTTTCAGATTTCATAGAGTTTAGCAGCCAGGCAGTTTGTATGGAATAAAAGCACTTTTATATTGCCTCCTGCTACAACACCAATGGGGAAAGGTCAGCAAATCAGTGGGAGACCATATGAAGGATTTTTTCTTGTGTGACATCAACTTGTAAGACACTGGGAGTTTCAGAATTACAAGTGGTGATAGAGCTTTTTTCAACTATTTCTTTCCTCTTTGCCTCCTACGGCTGCTTCATTGTCAGGCAATGTCTTTTTTTTTTTTTCCTGTCAGAATGAGGGAGTGAAAGCCTATTTGTGACAAGTGACATTCTACTTTCTGTTTGCCATTGTCCCTCATGGATGAGGGAAAAAAAAGTACATCCATATGCCTTTCATTTTCCCACCTTTTACGAGCTTAACTGAAAGCTTTTAAAGCCAAATCTGACTTGTCTTACTCATATGAACAGGCCAAATAAACCCGGCGACTCTGCTTGTATGAGTAAAGACAACTCTTCTTTTAGTATCTCTTGATTTTCATGTCTGTTTTACACAAGACCGCGAAAGAACAAGGTGTGTCAGGAGCAAGCTATCAGGAACGGTGTGATACAGGGTCATTTTAGCCAGTTGAAACACAGGTTAGATAAATTATTTGTAGGAATAATATAGGAAGTGGCAACAAGTGGGAAACGGAGCTGTGTGGCAGGAGATCTCTTTTCTCCTCTTAATGGTTGTACATCTGGGAATGGTGCACTGTCACAGTTTGTAGAGGTGCTCTCACTGCTGTCAATCACAAATTTAAATATAGATGGAGAGGTAGATATGGTCTTCTCAGCAGTACTTGGCTTGCTAACCTACACATCAAACCTAAACTAAAGGATTAAATTCAGCAAACTTCCACCACCTAGACTACATTTTAGTCTCAGGGTGAACAATATAATTTAATTGAAATAAATTGTTTTTATTTTTAGAAAGCTTCACCAAACGTTTTAAAATCTTCACTTCAGATTTCTCAGGCTTACTTAAAACCTCTGTCCCTGCTCTTCCTGCAAAATTCATTTAGGCCCATAAACACAGGCACTTGGATTTGCCCACTCGCCATTTGAATGTCTAGTGCAATAATCCATACTTTAACTGTTTGAGAGTCATTAAGTTGACTGAATTTTGCTGAGCTAATAAAAGATAACTTTGCACTCTCAAATGCAGTGGTTACATTTAAATTTCCAATGTATAGTTAATATGCATACTTACAAACTCAAGATAATCTCCCTCTGCATTGGGGGAAAAATTGACCTGTTGTACTTGCAGGCCTTATATTTGACTTTTGACATTACATTTAGGGAAAACTGTAATTATGTAAAATGCTGTTCCAGTTTCTATACTATTCTCAGTATTTTACAAGAATTTACATTAAGAGTGTAACATGTGATGAATGCCTTAACCCTTTCTAACACCATGAACATGCCTATGTGGTTTCATTGGTTAAAATTAAGCTATTTGTTTTATTTAGAATGTGTCTGAAAATATCAAGAAACCACAATCAAATTACTATTCTTCATCATACCCCAGGATATCACTATTTCAGCAGTGAGTTTTCCTTTGATCTATGGTTCCTAGAAATGGCATCAGAGCTATCTATCACAGGAAAGCAGTTTGTTGCCCTTTCCAAGGGAGTTATGATGCTAATGGGGGAAAAAAAAAAAGCTCATTATGTCCCCTGGCAATTTCAACAGAGCCCTCAGTATTTTTCAGAGGTGGAATTCAAGGAAGGCATTAATGTTTTCAAACCTAGTTAAAAATTAATTTTCTTCCAAATCAGATTACTTTTCACATTTAAACAGCCTCAGTTTAGCCCAGTAACACCATTTTGAATAGCAAGTGCCAACCAAGCCAATTTCCAAAAGATTTCTATTATTTATTATTTATACATAATAATACTATATTTATTTTTATATTATCTTTGAGAAATACAACGGAGAAAAATGTTCTGAAGCATTTCAGTAAACCTAATTATGCTCTTATCAGGCTTAATTATCTCTTTATGTTACATTTTGCAGAGTCCCTATTCAAGAAAGTATCAGGACTTTAAATTAAATTGGCTTTTGACACAAAATAACCTTTCTTTAAACTGTGAAACCTTACACAGACAATTGTTGTTTCTGGGGAAAAAAAAAATTATCACTTCTTAAATACTGTTCAGAGCAATTTTATTTCAGCAAATATGAGCTGAAGAGTGGTGTATAGACTCTGTAACTTCAGAAGACTGTGTGGGCAATAGTTTTACATCATAAATGTCCATCTGCTTTTCCTTTTTACTGCTGGAGGAATGATGATTTACTTGTTATCCGCCCCTGTATTGTGAGAATAGTAGAAGTTTATAGGGAATAAAGATAACTCTGGCTTGACGTCTCCCAGTCTCAGCTTCCACCCCTAAGAAGGGAGTCAGCCTGTAACCAGTTGCAGATGCATGATTTTAACTGTTGGATTATGATTCTTGCAAAGCTTGGTGTCTCATCTAAACTGGCTGTATAGTTTCACAACTGAGAGATTTTATGGAGAGAAGCAAGAGTTTTGGGGTGCCTGTTCATGTCTGCCTGAGTTGGTTTTCTAATATTCAGGATTAAACCCTTTTTGGTGTCTCCCTCCCTGAGATGACAGAGAGACTTGATCTCAGTGGAACTTTAAATGTGTTCAAGCTCAAAACATTTCTCCATTTAAGTTTAATGTCAGTTGACATGGAACATGTTTAAGTAGAGATGTCTTATCTCTCTTGATTTGCTTTAGTATATATCTAATGATAGAAGATAGTTTATGTATTTGACTTTACCAACATCACAATGCCATTTCTATGGAAGGACAGGAATCTTGGCTCGTATTAGCCATTGTAGGGCTAGAAATCAGGAGATTTAGGTTTTTTTCCTAGGTCTGTAGACTATAGACTAGGTCTAGGTACCCAGCTAGGTCTACTAGACCTAGGTCAAGGTACCCCGGTGGATTATGATTATTTCAAAGCTTGGTGTCTCATCTAAACTGGCTGTATAGTTTGACAACTGAGAGATTTTATGGAGAGAAGCAAGAGTTTTGGGGTGCCTGTTCATGTCTGCCTGAGTTGGGTTTATTCCTGAATTTTAGAAAACCTTTTTGGTGTCTCCCTCCCTGAGATGACAGAGAGACTTGATCTCAGCAGAACTTTAAATGTGTTCAAGCTCAAAACATTTCTCCATTTAAGTTTAATGTCAGTTGACATGGAACATGTTTAAGTAGAGATGTCTTATCTCTCTTGATTTGCTTTAGTATATATCTAATGATAGAAGATAGCTCATGTATTTGACTTTACCAACATCACAATGCCATTTCTATGGAAGGACAGGAATCTTGGCTCGTATTAGCCATTGTAGGGCTAGAAATCAGGAGATTTAGTCTTCATTCCTAGGTCTGTAGACTACAGACTAGGTCTAGGTACCCACCTAGGTCTACTAGACCTAGGTCAAGGTACCCACCTATTCAGGGCTACACCTATGAGAACAGAGAATATATTTTTGTTACCTCAGTGAGACAAAATTGTTTATTCCTGAATTTTAGAAAACCTTTTTGGTGTCTCCCTCCCTGAGATGACAGAGAGACTTGATCTCAGCAGAACTTTAAATGTGTTCAAGCTCAAAACATTTCTCCATTTAAGTTTAATGTCAGTTGACATGGAACATGTTTAAGTAGAGATGTCTTATCTCTCTTGATTTGCTTTAGTATATATCTAATGATAGAAGATAGCTCATGTATTTGACTTTACCAACATCACAATGCCATTTCTATGGAAGGACAGGAATCTTGGCTCGTATTAGCCATTGTAGGGCTAGAAATCAGGAGATTTAGTCTTCATTCCTAGGTCTGTAGACTACAGACTAGGTCTAGGTACCCACCTAGGTCTACTAGACCTAGGTCAAGGTACCCACCTATTCAGGGCTACACCTATGAGAACAGAGAATATATTTTTGTTACCTCAGTGAGACAAAATTGTTTGATCCCTTTTGTTTTGTGAACTGTTTATAAAGTCTGGTAACGAGATCCCTGGAAATGTCTGTAAAGACTAGTATGATGTTGTAGAAATACTTTAATGTCTTCTGTTTCAGAGCAAATCCTTTTTTTTTTTTTTTGCTTAACATCTATAGACTGCCTCCTGGCCAAATTGTTTGAAACAGATATTAATTTTCATCATTATGTATATGGGACAGCTCTGTATATATACTTCAGTGCACTTTCATCAAAGAATGCTTTAGATTTAACCATGCTGCATTTAAGAAAAAAAATATTTTACAGGTTACCTTTTTTCCCTAAAATATCATATTAGGGAAGCAAATGAAACTTATTATTTGATGTTGGTTTCAAACATAGGTAGCTTTTTTTTTTTTTTTCATATGAGCATTTCCGACTGTGAAGTGTGGAAGTATTGACATTGTTAGCGGGTAAAGATTTTCAACAAATCAGGGAAAAAAGACCTAGTATGGAAGTAACTAATTCAATAATATTGTGAAAGCGTTGATTATGTACTCAGTGCTGGCAGCGACACAGCTATACCTAAGCTTTGTCCTGAGGAGCCTACATTATAAAGAGAGAGCATTTCCAACTGTGAAGTGTGAAAGTATTGACATTGTTAGTGGGTAAAGATTTTCAACAAATCAGGGAAAAAAGACCTAGTATGGAAGTAACTAATTCAATAATATTGTGAAAGCGTTGATTATGTACTCAGTGCTGGCAGCGACACAGCTATACCTAAGCTTTGTCCTGAGGAGCCTACATTATAAAGAGAAAACTAGACAAGCTGTGGGAGACTTGGTGTTTTTCTTGTTTGCCTTTATCCTGCTTCCATCCCTCATTCTGAAATACTCCCCACGGAGGGCATTAGAAAGTTGTGAATTAAAGCTCCAGGGAGCCTGAAAGAAGCAGCTATAGGCAGTGTGGTGGAATTAAAAGGGTAGACTTCCTGGTGCAATTACTCAGGTATTCCCTATGCATGATGAAGAGTGCAGAAAGGCTAGCTAAAGGAGAATGCAAACAGAAGAGTTACACGTGTCTGTAAAATTCATGTCATGTCATGACATCGTGCCATGCTTTCCTTGTGTTTCACATGCTTAAAGGCATCTAAAATTGGTCTGAGCATCTTGCAGAGACAAGGAGATGATAGTCTCTGGTTACCTGTTGAGCTCAGGTTGTTGTCTTTCACAGATGATCCATTCTGGATATTTTTATGAGTCTGACCATAGTTCTTGAGCAAAGCTCGTGCCTGTGTTGTGTAGAGATCAGAGCATTCTCAAGGAACCTGAAGTGTATGCAGGGAGCTAAAGCAAATAAACTCTTTTGGAGTGTTTTTCTAATGTGGCTGGTGTCCATCTCCGGCATTAATAGTGAAATAATAAACAGTAAAAAATAGGTGTGTTACTAATAAACAGATTTTTAAATTTTAATCTTCTGTTTAAAAAGTAAATTTACTGTCTAAATATAGTATTAGATTTTAAATATGACACAATTTCATTTTGTATTGCTTTGTGGAGCACTTCCATGCAGCCTTCTGCACTTAGCTTTGAATCATTCTCACTGAAATTGAGAACTGTCAGTGAGCAGCACCAGATTTTGATTTCACTCAAAAAGTTACTTCTAGTAGGATGGGTTTTTGACAAGTATATACTGGTTTTATACATGTTGTTTGGGTGATTTTGATATTAATTTGTTTGCAGTCCCTTTGACTGAGCTTCGTGGCTTATTTCAATATGTTACAAGGTAAAAAGAGCTTTTCAAAAATAGGGTTTATGACCATGGGAAGTCAGACAGTAATGTCAGGACCTCTGCTTTACAGAATTCATTACTGTAAGTGATGTGAGAAGTTGATACATTAGCAAGGTTTAAAAGAAGATGGAAGATTTTTGAAAAACCATTTAGGTTGTTAACTTTCTAGAATTCTCTTGGTATTCTTTTTTAGAGGTCTACATATACACAATGCATGCATACCACAGGGAGTATTTCTGTCCTATTGTGTGTCTCAGTAAAGGTTGCATTTATGGCATGAGCTACATTGATTTCAAGTGAATAATCTATAACATTGTGGTTTACTACAGCCAAGAGGTGGGAGTTGGGGGTCTTGCTGATGACACTGACCTTCATTTCTGGGGGGAAAGAAGTCACCTCAGCTTTCTGTGCCTTTAACTGTCTGGTGTATTAAATAGACATAAAAAGTCTTACATTACAGGATGTGATGAGGATTGCTTAAGTAAGTGCTATTCACGATTTGTGAGTGTCAATGGGAATTTGCTGATTGATGCCCTTATATTACAAAGTTTTGGGACACTCCTCATCTGCACATCTGCGGTTCTCAGTTCTTTTGTATGTTGAAGTTGAAAAATCAGAATCTCGAGCTCTGGCATAATAATTTCAGCTTTACTATTTTTGGTATACTGATTTTTTTCCCATTACTATGATGTAAAAAAAAAAAAAAGAAAAGGGCAGAGAATTGTCCTTAAAATGTAACCGTTTCATTTTCATCTAATTTATTGGAAATATAGTAAAAAATTTGTCTTTTAATGCACTAGGTAGTGACTGTGCTGAATCTCTGATATTCTGGCTGTGTTGAACTGCACCAAGACAGAATTCCAATAGCTGTTATAGTGCATGTGGGAAATAGGGTTGAATTGTCAAAAAATGCTTACTATAACTTAACTCCAGTGATTAACTCTTTAAAAAATATGACCCTTGTGTGTCAGTACTAGACAGATGTACAGATGGTTATCCACATCTTGCAATAACCAGTGTGGATTCAGCTGGGTGGCAGGTGGGAAGATTCTGGACATCTGTATCATCTCTCTGGCTTGTGCATCTGTCTCTCAGGGCCTGTCCAGCTGC
This sequence comes from Calidris pugnax, assembly GCF_001431845.1. Taxonomy (NCBI): domain Eukaryota; kingdom Metazoa; phylum Chordata; class Aves; order Charadriiformes; family Scolopacidae; genus Calidris; species Calidris pugnax. Next base: position 1,657,587 of record NW_015090891.1, read on the forward strand.
AGCGGCTGCCTCCCCACATGCCATAACCAGGAAAGGAAAAGCAATTGGAATTCTAGTCCCCAGACGTGGACATCAATGGCTGGCACCTGATACGGAATTTCTAACTCACTGTGTGTGTTTCATGGGTTTTTGCACATCAACAGACTTTTTTATGTTTCACGTCTCTAATGCCTCAGTGTACGCTTCCAAATTTTCATAGTACCCCTTTGCAATACTGCATTTTATTTTAGGACAGAATATAAATATTGCCTTTCCCCCCTCTCTGATTATATAGTGAATATTGGTACCTGATACCAAATATAAATATTGCCTTTTTTTTCCCCCCCCTACGATTATATAGTGAATATTGGTACCTGATACCACATATATGGGGTGTGTATATATATATACCGATACAGCAGTGATACCATTACTATATTAAAAAATGGAAGATCAAATCATCCCTAGATCTTTTGATACTCGATACAGTAGTGATACCATTACTATATTAAAAAATGGGAGATCAAATCATCCCTAGATCTTTTGATACTCAGTTTTACAATCCATTGCAATTCTGCTGAAGAGATTTGTACTTTGTGTAGCTGGAATGGCTGCCAATCATGCTTCCCTCATCTATTATCTTATTCAAATTAATACTAGTAAGCTTGAAATATCATAAGTAGCTTTAGTCCTTCTATAATCTACTTTTAATAGGAGGAATGAAATACAGTCCATATGGTAACCTGGATGATCTGTCTTGAATTATTTCTGGGATAAGATCAAATACCTACCTGAGTTTTGGTTACATACCCAATCTCAAATTATTTTCATTAAAAATTAAACTCTCCTTTAAATACACTTAGTCTGAGGCCATCTGTTGATTTCATAAATCCTAGAGCCCCAGTTCTTGTACTGGATAAACCTCTCCCACACTAGCTTACCCTGGAGGTTAAAAAAGGAGAGGTGGCAGTTGTGAGATGGGCTTGATGTAAAAGGGTGAACAGCATTTAGCTTTTTAAATACCTAGTTTTGACTCAAGAAAGGAAAAGAAAAAGGTGTCTCAGTGACTTCAGTGGGTTCTGGGTCAGGTCTCAGTATGGTAAACTGGCAAATTGTCTGATGTTGGGTATGACTAGATGAGGCTAAACCGTGTGCTACTCCTTATTAAAGACTTCTATGTAATGGTATCAACATAGAATAATAACACATACTTTGTATTTTTATTAAGTGATGTGTTTCTACTAACTGAAAGAGCAGAGACAGAAAAAAAAGGTGATTTAAAAAATGTAATATTCATTTAAATCTCTAGGGGTTTCAGACTGGTGTTTGAAACAATAGTACTATGTTCCTGTTTCTGAACTAGTCATTAAGAAGAATCTACAGTAGAGTAATCATAATTTTGACTCCCCTTTATAATTACTGATCCATTTCTGTATTACCCTGTCAAGAGATTACTGTAGCTGCTTAAAAAGAAGCCTGGCTTCAGCAACGAAAAAGCAGCACATTGTTCATTAAAGCTAACAGCAAGCATGCAAATCCTAAAATAATTTATCGCCTGGGTGGTGGTGGTGGTGTGCTTCTAAATCAGGGGGTTCCAATCAAGCTGTGTGCAGTCTGCAGCGATAAAAAGGACTTTTTTGATTGTCAGAAGGTGCTATGCGCTAGTAGGTTGACTACATTCCAATGGCAACATGAGGTGTCGTGAAAATATTGTCTTAATATATATAAAAATTCCTCGTGTTATTTTATTTTTTTTGTAGACAACGGCAGTTGAACATAGAAGAAGAAATTATATTTACTTAATTTTTTCATTAAAGTTGGTGGATTGACCAAAGGTATCGCTGTCTGTTGTTGAGAGCTGTTGAAGTGTCTATTTTTTATTATGAAATAACAATAGTATCACTTTCCTTAGAGTGATATGTGAGCTCTGGAGAGCATAATGGACTTCCAGGGCTTTTGAGAAACACCATTATTTTTTTACTGATTTTGTATTAAATAAGTACCAGCCTGTATTTGTGGGTTAATGTATGCATACCATTTGGAACGTACTTAGTGGCATTATGTAATTCACAGATGTTTTATTATTCATAGTACTGTGCATTCAGAGCTCTCTGTAGTCACTGTTGTGCAAAATCTAATGAGGGAGATTCTGTGTGTCTTTTGCTGGCCTTTTAGACTTGTCAAACTCTCATTCAGTCAATTCAAATCACAAACAGTGGGATGTGGTGCCCTTTTCTGATTTTTTTTTTTTTTTTTTTTTTTGCTATTAGACTGATGGAGTGGAAAGGAGTAAAAGTATTGATTTCTCATCATTTGTGTATGCATATTTCCTGTTGTAGAAATACAGGGGAGGACATAAGAAAAATAAGATCTTATCTCCCCCCTGTATTTGGGTTGTACTGTAATTTATCCCCTCTGAGAGGGGATAAATTATCTTTAGTAGAAGTATCAGATAAGGATTTTATACACACTTCTCATAGGCATAAATAAATTACAGTGTTATAGATAGAAGTGAACAAAAGCAAAATTAGAAAGCTCCTCTGTTTCTGTTGTTGTTGTTGCTGTTGTTTTAAATCATATTAGAAATGCTTTCTCCAGCTGGTTTACCAATTCACTCTCCTTGATTTCATCATCTGATCAGCACCAAGCCAATAGCTGATGAAAGAGTAAGTCGGTGTTACTGATTGCAGTGGCATTTATCACTTTCTATTAATATAAAAAACACAGTGCCTCAGTGCTGTAGTTCCACTGAGGAAATCATAACTCACAGGAATTAAATGACGCTCAAAAATCCTCACTAGAATCAGAATTTTAATTTTAATTTCGTTACCATTTTTTTTCCTGATTAAAACCCCGTATCTTTTTTAGTTTGTTTCCTATTAGTCATACCTTTTCTCTGCAACTACTGCATTCTTCATCCCAGTTTTCTGAACTAGTTTCTTATCTTCATTCCTGGTTGGTTTGACTTTTTGGACTGTGTAACTGCAAACTTTGTAATCTCGGGGTTTTTTTTCTACCACCATATTTATCCATGTACCATTTTAATTTCTTGCGTGTTATTTTATCATTTTAATTATTGCCATGAAATATAGTCTTTCACTTGGTAAAAATTTTATTCACACTTCAACTTGGAGTGGTTTAGGTTTAGCTTGCAGATTTTTTACATACAGTGGCAAGTTCTTGGCATAACAGTATTTCTTTGTTTTCCTGTGTTTCCATGGGGAAGTATTCTTCCCTGGGAATGCTTGTGGTGAAAATCTAATTTTCCTCTGTTTAATCTCCCTGTTATACAGCTTTGTAGAATCATAGAATGGTTTGGGTTGGAAGGGATCTTGAAGATCACCTGGTTCCAACCCCCCTGCCCTGGGCAGGGACACCTCCCACGAGACCACGTTGATCAAAGCCCCATCCAGCCTGGCCTTGAACCCCTCCAGGGATGGGGCAGCCACAGCTTCTCTGGGCAACCTGTTCCAGTGTCTCACCACCCCCACAGGAGAGAATTTCTTCCTGGTACCTAATCTAAATTTCCCCTCTTTCCATTTAAAACAATTAACCCTCATCCTGTCACTCTACTCCCTGATCAAGAAATTACCACTCATCCTGTCACTCTACTCCCTGATCAAGAGTCCCTCCCCATCTCTCCTGCAGCTCCCTTTAGGTACTGGAAGACCATTATAAGGTCTCCCCAGAGCCTTCTCTTCTCCATGCTGAACAACCCCAACTCTCTCAGCCCATCTTCATAGGAGAGGTGTTCCAGCCCTTTGATCATCTTTGTGGCCTCCTCTGGACCCATTCCAACAGGTCCATGTTCTTCCTGTGCAGAAGACTCCAGAGCTGGACACAATACTCCAGGTGGGGTCCCATGAGAGCAGAGCAGAAGGGTGGAATTACCTCCCTCTCCCTCCTGGCCATGCTTCTTTTGATGCAGCCCAGGATGCAGTTGGCTTTCTGGGCTGCTAGTGCACATTCCAGCTCATGTTGAGCTTCTTGTTCATCACCACCCCCAAGTCCTGCTCCTCAGGGTTCCTCTCAATCCATTACAGGTCTGCCATCTCCGACTACCTGCCTTTGTGGAGAAGAAAGGTGTAGTTCTGTGTAGCTTAACCTATCCCCGACTCTAATGTCTTGCAGGAAAAATGAAGCAGTTTGCTACGTTCTCCCTCCTTGTGTTGTGCTAGTGATAGCCTTGCCTTTGCAGAATCTGGAATCGGTATTAGGAAAGTAAATACATTGAATAATGAATTTGTCAGTTTTGTAAATGCAGTACTTCTCCACTTTAAGTGTTTGTGAAACTGCGCTTTTGATTTATTTAGTATTCAGTCATTCACTTTGATGTTGTGTTCATTTATATACCACTTCGGCAAATAAACATGTAAAGCCCTTTCGAGCAAATGATAAACTTCAGTCAAAATGCCCATAGGAGTCTGATGACAAACCCAAGGAACAGAGAGACTAATGTAAAATCGGAGACATGTATGGAAAAGTTGAGTTTTCTGTCACATTTAAGAGGAGTTAATGTAAGAAGCGGGTAGAAAAAGTGTTTGTTTGTTTTTAATCTCCCATATCTAGTGAACTTCATTCATGTGAGGGATGCTCTTGAAAACATCCTTCCTTCTGTGCTACCATTCTGGCTTCCTGTGACGGTGTCAGTGATTGACAAGCTGCAAACCTTCACACTGGATGAGGGTATAATATTCCAACTCCCTTTTCAGAGCTGTGTTGTCTTTGTAACATTTTCTAATAGGAGTCTGAGAATGTGAATGTTGGGTGGTCCAAAAAATACTTGGAAGTCTAGCAGTGATCCATACTTAAAATATTTAGGATGTTCCTACTTTCTTGCTGAGCAGAAGGAGCAGAAAACACAAAGCACTCACAGTTGTTTTTTTGCTTCAACTTGCAAAAATGTATGGAACGGCAAGCCAATGGTATTTCAGCAAAACAGCTTACATAAAGTTCCCCAAATGGTGAAAAAGGGCTTTTTTTGTTGTTGTTCCTTTTAATCTACTGGAGCCCTAGTGGGTATCTGTCAGAACAGAATTCCTCATGCAAGCAGGCAATGCAATTCATTCTAATGATGTGCTCTGCTTCCATCACTTGGTTACTCTGTGATGAGTAATGGACAAAGGTTTTTAACAGTTTTATATCTAAATTTGAGGAGTAGCATATAATATTTGCTATAAATATAAAATATAAACCAGGAATTATTTCAAAAGGGACGCTTGTTCTTTGAGGGCTGGAGGACTTTCTAGCCTTTTAGTCCATTCTCTCTCACGTCTGGGCAGGAAACTGAATGACATAGCTGATGGCACTCAGGGAGATTGATACCATCTTCACCCCATACAAGGACATCAAGAAAATTTCCAGTCATGGAGATCACGTTATCACACACGGGAGAAATACAAGAGTTAGATTCGGGCTCTGGTTCTTTGTCAGCATGATAGCAATTTCCAGATTTAGGTCTGATGAATATAAATGGACAAGAATATGTATTCTACACAGTGTCTAAAGAAAAATGCCCAGGGCAAGCTAGCTTCCTTTTGGTTTTATGTGAAAAAATGTAAAAAGCAGCATTTAGTTTCTCCTTGTGTTTCTTCCCCTAGAGTTTTTTCTTCATTCACTAAGCTCCCCTATTGGAGACAGTTTAGGATTTTTCTGTTTCAGATTTTTGCTTTTGTGTATGTAGAGAACACTTCAATGGAGAAATAAGGAAGATGGATGAGACAGTTGATATGTTGAAACAGGGCTGCTCGCTGCAATGCCAAAGGAAGACAGGTGGAGAAAAATACAAATAATGAACAAAACCCAACACGTGGTTCTCTAAAGGGGAACATTTTTGTCTCTATGTAAAGGTTCCAACTCTCAAACTTGAATCCACCACAAAATAATAATACCTCTGAAGTGGAGGATGCTGAAAGAAACTTAGCTGATTTGAAATGAAAAAGTAAATCCTTCACATAAATATTTGTGGTGGGTTGATGGGGGAAACCATAACAGTTGACCTTGGCTGGAGGCCAGGTGCCCACTGAGCAGCTCTATCACTTCCCTCCTCAGCAGGACGGAGTGGGGAGAAAATAGTGTCAAAGGATGAGGAAAAGGCTGAGGTACTTAATGCCTTATTTGCCTTATTCTTTAATAGTAACATCAGTTGTTCTCCAGGTACCCAGCCCCCTGAGCTGGAAGACAGGGATGGGGGAGCAGAATGAAGCCCCCATAATCCGGTGAAGCTCCCATAATTTTGGTGTTTGTCAGGCAAGTAAACACAGTAGCAGAATGTGGCAATTTTTTTTTTCTTAGATTTTATTGTCTTTCATGTTTTTTTGGGGATGAATTCCAACCTAGAAAACCGAAAGTAATTCCTCCCCTTTTACACACAAGGTGATGTATAAAGCATAAAGAGATGAAGCCCTTTCAGGAGGAAACTAGGTAAAAGTATAGGAAAATAGCAGAAAGGAATTAAGGCGGGTCTGGTTTACATAAGCTAAGTGTAAGAAAATGAAAACTCATGGATGGAAATTCTGCAAATGTTTCAAACTTAATTCTGTCAATGTTTGTTACGTTTGTCTGTGATTTCCACCCACAAGACAGAGACAAAGCAACTGTTCTAATTGTTATAAACAATTTACCTTTTAGTTTCAAAAGCACTGATATTTGTAGTTTAGGTTAAAGAAAAAAAGATGAAGTAAGTAAAAAGTACTTTAAAAGAAACGGTAAGCAGAATACTTTCATAGTTCTTATGATGAAACATTCCCTGTTCACAGCTTATGTGACAACTCTGGCAACATTATAAATCTTTCTAACCTTCTTATTCCAATTTAGCTATACTTGTGAGGATATATGTTGAGGGCTTCTTAAGCATAAAGAAAACGAAGATGCTAAGCTATAAAACAAATATGACAACTAGCATTTTTAACCTGTGTGGATTTGGAAAGGATTTATAGTGTATATCAAAGGGTAATTCCTCTGTGTCTCTCTGCTCCTCAAGCAATTCACCTATGGATTTTTTCTAGTACTGGGATTGTTCTGTTCTGTTTCTCAACTCTTACATTCTAGAAAGCTGCATCATTGAATATTTAAGAAATGTGCAATAATGTCCATGTTGGCATATATATATATATATACACTCTTGAAGTATTTGGCAATTAGATTTATGTGCTAGTGTAGTGATACAGAAGAATCTCAGTTTTCCTTCTGAAACAGCAGAGAAAGCCATAGAAATAGCATATAAACCTTTGGCACCCATGAGTAAACAGTTCTTCTGCCACCTCTTCTTTGCATTTAACTGCAGAGATATTGGTAAGCCTGTAAGGATGCTTAAGTCATACCTCTGCTCACCCTTAATGACTTAATGCTGGACTTTAAGAAATTAGGAGGTAATTGGGAAGTAGGAGGCAAAGAAGTCTTAAAATAGGTACAGCAGGAACAAAGTGAAACAGAACTTGAAGAGGCACAAACTCCCTTCACACCAGGAGACAAAGACAAAAAAAAAAAAAATTGCACCAATAAATAAATAAATAAAGGTGTAGGATGTAAGTATGTGACAAAAAAGAGGTATTTTTTGATTCCTTATATAGTCTTTAAATGACTTTGCAAAAGAAAAAAAGTCTCATTAACACCTAAATTGGTAATGAAATGGGGCAGTGCAGTCCTGCTGTCACAGCACAGTATCATCCCCTTTCAGTTTTCAGTTTATTGCTTGCTATTCAGCACTTGTTTGCTTTGAATTTTAAAATGAAATTGAAGAATAAGAGCAAGAAATTAGGTATTATTTTTGGTCAGAGTGATAAAAGTGAAGTTTGAAACAGCCTTCCACACGGGGATACAAGCGTAAGCAAAGGAGCAAAAAAAATGCTTCAAAGGATCTGTAACTCATGGAGCAAAGGAAGTAGAGTATTTGTTGATGCTGCTTCTTAGCCCACAGAAACTCTTCTGTATATATACCTCATAATTAGGGCTTCGTGTGCCTGCGGGGAGGGTACACAGCCAGGGAGCAGCCTTTATGCACAGCATGCTACCCTAGCAACCTGATAGATTTCCAGCAGAAATGTGTGTGGGAGTTGCTGCTGATCTTTCCAGAGTTAACCCATTTTTGGAGAGAGAAGTACGCACAGCTGTTGTGGACTAGTCAGCATAGTGTGGTTTCTGAAAGCCTTAGGAAAATAACTTTGGGAAGAGACTCTTTATCAGGGAGTGGAGTGATAGGGTGCGGGAGAGTGGCTTTAAACTGAAAGAGGAGAGATTTAGACTAGATATTAGGAAGAAATTCTGGGAAAATAACTTTGGGAAGAGAGTCTTTATCAGGGAGTGGAGTGATAGGGTGCGGGAGAGTGGCTTTAAACTGAAAGAGGAGAGATTTAGACTAGATATTAGGAAGAAATTCTTTCCTGTGAGGGTGGTGAGATACTGGAACAGGTTGCCCAGAGAAGCTGTAGATGTTCCATCCCTGGAACTGTTTAAGGTCAGGCTGGATCAATGGGATCTAGTGGGAAGTGTCCCTGCCACGGCAGGGGGTTGGAACTGGGGGATCTTTAAGGTCCCTTCCAACCCAAACCATTCTATGCTTTTATGATTCTATGAACTTGGGCAGCGTGTGTTCTTATTTGGTGTATATACCTGGATTTTTCTTTCCTCATCCACCAGATCCTTGTGTGGAGATTAATTTGACATCAGCCACATGAGATGATGCTCAACCAACTGTGCTTTTGACCTGTCCTTGGTTTGCCATTTATTTCTCACCTAAGTGTGATACGAGCTTTGAGCATGTATTTTTCACAGTTATACCAGACTGGCCTTTTTATAAGTGTATTTTCTATTTGTGTTTCTAGTGCTTCCGAAGAACTCTAAGGACGTGTTTAAGTCATAGTTGGCTTTAAAACGTTGCATTATAAACTTAGGCTACCCAGGGTCAGGTTTGCACAGCTGTCTAAGCTGCATTGATGGGGTGGCCAGCAGAGAGAAATAGCCATCTGAAACATCTCTGCCAGTCCCAGCCAGAGCCCTAGGACTAACTTGAGTATGAGAGAAAGGGAATGAGCACAGAAGGGAGAGAGAAAAGGGTGAGGAAAGGAGAGGAATTCTTTGTCTCACTGGAATTAACTCCAATAGCAACAGCTGGTTGGGACTAGAATGTTATATCTCCTGTCCTCACACTTTACTCCAGTCAGAGTTAGAAAAACAGCACTACACATATTTCCTGTCCTTACACTTCCCTCCAGTCAGAGTTAGAAAAACAGCACTACATGAGACTGAACAACGTGTACATGTCTTGTGGCTGTGTTAATCTCATCCAGGATTTTGAAGACATGAACTAGAATATCCCTTGTTGGTGTGCAAGGCATGGGGAAATTGCTTAATGGTCAAGTTTGAAAGACTGCAGAGGAGACAGTTCTCTGAATCTCTGACAGGCTGTAGGGACTATTTGCAGTTTGTATAATTTAATTTTTAACCACCAGAGGAAGAATTTATGTGCACGATTTCTGCTGTTATCCATCCCCAAAGGAAAACCGCTGCATCACAGTCTACCCAGTCATCTGATAGCCTCATTAATCAGCAGAAAAAAAGATATGTATAATAGGAAGCCTATGTTTGCATACAGTCTCAATGACATAAATCTGTAAAAATTCTGATTTTAGCTGTCAATTTTATTGACAGAGTTATGAAAAGACTTTCACCAAGATACTTGATCTCTGAGAGTTGTATACAGCAGGGAGTTAAGATTCCAGCTTTACTGAACTTCAGTGGGTTTATCAGAAATAAAACTTGAGAGTTTTATTTATTCTCACTGAAAGTTTCGTTTTGCCTCGTGTTAGCATGTAAAACCTTAAAATACATTCAGTGGACTCCAGTTAGGATCTCTGAATTCTTTCCTTGGATTTACTCATCTAAGGGAAAATTGTTGAAGAAAACTGTTTGGCCTACATCCTCGGTCATTTTCACTGAGAAAATTTCAAATTGGTTTATACATAAACTAGGTTCCCTTAGAGTTCCGAACCCTTTCTCTCTGGTAATCAACTTTCCACTACTAGTCAAAACAGTCTTTCTCTGCTACCTGGTTCCCTCTCAGTCTTTCTACCTACTAATTTTATATTGCTATCCCTCAATATTACCATGTATTGGATCATCTTCCACATAAAATCAATAGCTTTACTGAAATCCCTGCTAGAACTGAAGGGCCATTCACTGGAACAGCAAGAAGGAAGGCTTTGCAAGGTATTCTAAAGATGCCTGTCTGGATTTACCAGATCCACTGTAGAATATTCTTGGTAGAATACATTAAAAAGACTATCACTTAGACTGCACGATAAATGATGTTGAGGTTTTTTACTAATGGAAAACATTGGAACTATAGTTTTTATTTTGCACCTTGAAAAATTAAAATTGACATTCAAAGTGACATTTCTGTCTTGTAAGTTAGAAACTGCCATGAATACAGTCTAAATGAAACTTGTACTAGTGAAGGGAGGCCCTTCATGTGGTATTCATCAGCTGCTATTCTTGTTCAAAATATCTAACTAATAAGAACATAATCATTGCTATTTAGACTAGTTCTGGCCCCTTGAAAAAAACACATTAAAATAAGAAACTATTCATCTCACACCTGGGTAAGTTCATCAGGCAATTAAACATGGAAGATACAATTAATCCTTTTCCTCTGCATCATGACATGTATAAGTGTGGAAGTTAATTTTCTAGTTTTCAAAGTTAGGACAGATATCTTAATAATAAAAAGTCCATTCTCTATGTTTCTGAACTGGAAACCTGTGTATTTATTCATATTAGGCCTAAAACCTTCTACTCCCACAGAAATGAGTATATATTAGTTTTGGTGATTTTTTTCCCTCCTTTTACTATTAAGCTTCTCAGAGGTCAATACTTGATGGAGCTGAGTATCTACACCCTTTTCTAGTAACCTGCTTTAGATTTTTGCATTGTTTCAGTCTCCTTCAAAGAAACATAACAAAGAAAAATTGTTTCTGTTTGGAAAGAGGGTCTGTCAGCCCTGCATCCTTTCTGATTCAACTTTTGTGCAGAATATCAGTGTTCACACTGACTCAATTATTCTTCACATATTTCCTCTGTCACGATAGCTGTATTTTCACCAGAGCTTTATCCCATTTCTCATAGAAACCCTTAAGACTGAGACTTCTTTGCCTTTCTCCTGGACCGTACCGTTTTAAAAAATTGATTTCTGAGCCTAACCTTTGTCAAACGTTGCTTTCTGTTTTTCACAAACACCAGTAATTGCCACTAAAATTCATTAATTATCACTATGGCAATGCCAGCCTGATGATCGTACTTTTCCACTGACTCCCATTCAAATTCCAAACATTTTAAAAGCTTTTCAAACATTCATCTATCTTCATTTGCTTTGCTTCTCATCCAGTTCCTCTAACACCTGCCCCATCCTTCCTACGGAGCCGTGCCTGCTGGTGTGAAAATATGTTCTTCTGCATAGTTCTGCGGAACAGCCTACTTGCATTTCTCCTTATGATCAAGCCTTAATTGCTTTTCCAAACTTAATCATAAAAAGACTAATTTTTCCTTTTTAGAAATTATTTTTATCTTATTTATTTCATTGGCCTTTATTTACGCACGCTTGCTTTCTGTAATGTTGTTATGGGAGTATGTTACGTTGTACATACTTCTGTCTGCTTTCGTATTCTAATATATATATATATTTTTAATGGTGCAGGAAATACATGTGGTATGAATAGGGCTGCCACTGGTTGGGCTCCATCTTTGTATTCTGCTGCCTATAAATAATTAAAGGATGGGTGTCAAGAGGATGGGGCCAGTCTTTTTTAGTGGTGCCCAGGGACAGGACAAGAGGGAACGAACACAAACTTGAACATAAGAAGTTCCATCTAAACATGAGGAGGAACTTCTTTCCTGTGAGGGTGGCAGAGGCTGCCCAGAGAGGTGGTGGAGACTCCTTTTCTGGAGACATTCCAAACCCACCTGGACACGTTCCTGTGGGACCTGCTCTGGGTGGCCCTGCTCTGGCAGGGGGTTGGACTAGATGATCTCCAGAGGTCCCTTCCAACCCCATAGCAGTCTGTCATTCTGTGATTCTAGGATGGCTGGTCTCATTAAAGTGTATAGCAAATACAGTGCTGACTGTGGTTCTGTTCTGTGTGGATATAGAGGGAGTTGGCATGATACAGCAAATATCATCTTTTGGCAGGAGTGCCTCCGCTGTGGCATCACCGCTACGTGCACTTTTACCTGTGTTTGTGTCTTTTGAAACCTACCTTTCAGAAGTCAATATTGCAGCAGAAGAAGAGATAAGGGCATGGAGCTTGAGAGCACTTTAGGGCACTAAATAAATCACTGGAGCACTTCAGCCAAGGCTGCTGATGCAGCCTAACAAGAGTATGGGATTACCAAATTACAGTGTATGTGCTCACAGCACTTTTGTGAAAGTGAGTCAGCGGGGAAGGGTTTGAGAGAAGTATTTCAAACAGAGTTAGAGTGACTGAGCTGAAACACAAACCGAGTCTATATAATCTAGGCATGGGGAAGATCTTCACCAGGCCTTTTACTGGTGGTTTTACATTTCTAAAGGGCCACAAGGAAAAATAAGATATCACATGGATTTAGAATAAAGTCTAACTTCACTACAGCAAGATTGTATGGAAAATAAAACAGTAAAAACATTTAAGATGTATCCAACTTGTAATTTCAATTACATTCAGCTTGTAGAATTTTAACCATGTGTATGTGATGGTCTGAAAGAATCACAAATACCTTTTTGGTAGTTTCTTGACAGGCATTTGTGGCAAACTTGTCAGCTTCCCTGTAGGACCCTTTTTCTGTAAAACTAGGGTGTTGCTTCATTGTATTGCAGAGACTTTCTTTGAATGCCAACATCCTTCTCCTTGCTCCTACTTCCGTGAGCTCAAATGATGTACTACACGTCTCAGTTTACATAGAATGGAGATCAGGGTATCCCTGTCATAAGACATTTGAAGCTTTTCGAGCAGTCTGCACTATGAAACAACATACTGTGAGCTGCAGAGATCACCCTGTTGTGCATCTTTCAACTGGTGACATGATTCCCTGTTGTTACGATGGTTGACAGCTCTTGCCTCAAATCAAGATTTGTTCTGCTGCTGAATAAGGACACTATGTGGTACTTTGGATGTGAGGTTCCCTTGGAACTGAGGTAATCCTTTCTCTGACAGGTTATATAAATGCTGCTTTTCAGAAGCTACAGAAACCATACTGCTACTTTGAAAGTTTAAAAAGTTTGTAATTAATTCTGACATTCTGGATTTTTTTTTTTCCCAATTGCATTTCCCCTTTAAAGACAGGAAATTTAGATTCAATATTTGGAAGAAATTCTTTCCTGTGAGGGTGGTGAGACACTGGAACAGGTTGCCCAGAGAAGCTGTGGCTGCCCCATCCCTGGAGGGGTTCAAGGCCAGGCTGGATGGGGCTTGGAGCAACCTGGTCTGGTGGGACATGTCCCTGCCCAGGGCAGGGTCTTAGAACTGGAAGATCTTTAAGGCCTCTTCCAACTGGAACCATTCTATGATTCTGTTACTGTGTGAGCATTTGTTGAGTGTGTAGATCTCACGGTCAGGCGTAGTTTATGTCCTCTACACCATCAATATCAAAGTCATTGTTTTTCAGTGTGTGTGTGATTTTCAGAATAGGAGACTGTGCGAAGTGGTATCAATTTAATATGACAAACTACTATTATGATGCTCTTTATTATTATAGAATATTTTAATGAAGTATTTAATAATATTTTAGTTAATATTATTGAATGCGACATTAATATATTCTTTAATAATAAGTTTTTCATGTTTTATATAATGCTTTAAATTATTATAAGGCTTTTATATTCTGTGTATTATAGGGCTTTTGTATATCTTTACTTCTTTTAAATATTATATGACTCAGGATGCATATGCATCCAATAGCTTACTAATACTTTTGTTGGCATCAAGATGAAATGCAGAATCTTTCCTTAAGAGTTCATAAAGAGAGAGCATACAGGCAACTGTCTTTAGATAATGTGATCTTCTCTGAGTTTAAGCAGCCATTTAGGTCCACATAAAGAGGAACAGGTCTGTAAAATGAGTTGTGTCCAGGAAAACAGAATTGCAATTTATGTTTCTTCTGGAATTGCAATTTATGTTTCTTCTGCTGTGTCATTATTTCCACTACATTCTGCTTATAGATCTGAAACAATCACTGCCCTTCTCATCAGCGAGTGATGGAAAGAAAAATTCAATTTTTTTCCTGTCTTTTTGAAAGCTGAAAGAACTAGTTATGCTGTTTGATTTTAAGTTGGGATAATCCAAGAAAAAAAGCTTAATTAGTTACATTTTAAAATAGGAAAATAAACCTTTTTTTCTTCCCCTTTCAATCAGAGCAATAAAATATAGATGTGTCAGCAGATGGTTTCTGTTTGGTCTGCTTGACCTGTTAGAAAACCCTTTAGACTTTTTCTTTTGACTTGACTTCAACGGTAGGAGACCCACTTTCTTGAGTCCTTCTTAAGGAGAACGACATTAAAGCCTATTTTCTACCTCCAGACCCTTATCTTTCTAGGTATTGCATCACATCTTTAAATCTATGTGTAACTCTGTTGGCTTCCATGTGGTTGTTCCACTTGCTGAGAGTTTAATACGTACATAATGTTGGGTCCCTGTTACTTGATTTTATAAACTCCCCATGGATTTGCAAGGAGATGACTTATCTGATTTCTCAAAGTTAGTAAACATTCCCATACTAAATTCTCTAAGTGCTACAAATTTAATCATGCTATTGATTAGAAAATTAAAAAGTTGATAATGAAGGTTAATAAATAAAAAATAAATAATTCAAGGTTCATAAAAGCAAGACAGTGAAAACAAATTGCAATGTTGTGAAAAAAATTAAACCTGCTTTATATTGATAAGTATTTCCTGCACTGTAAGTAATTTTGCATTTTAACATGAAGTAAATGTTGGATGAGGAATCTTTTTTTTCTTTTCTTCCGTGAGGATGACATTAAAATGAGAGCTCATTTAAAATACTGCTTAGTCTAAAAAGGAATTGATTTTTTTCATCAAATGATATATTGAAAATCTTGCCATGTCTGTTTGAAGGGAAGACTATAACCTGCAGACTGACCTGGTACAGTAACTATGTACCTTTCAATACTAGTTTGGGATGTTTAGTCCTATAGTAATAGACATGCAGATTTTATAAAAAGGCATAAAGTATGATGCTTAATGAGGTACTAAGGCACATCTTGTTTTCAAGGAAATCATGAGTCACTGAAATGTCGCACAGGATTCAACGAAGATAAAATCAGTTCTTTATTTTACATATGCTGAGAACATGCTTTGTTGAGCCTACATTAATCTTTTTGCAGCTTTCCCTTCCTCTGTAACCTGAGGAAAAAAAATCTTCTTACAGTACCAGTTCCTGCTTCCTGCTCATTAAATGTCTTTTAATTTATTTTATCCTTCACTGCACTTTTTACGTTTGAAATGCAGTTGAAATTTCATCGTCTGTCCCTTCTTCTCTGATAATGATACTGTTTTTTTTTTCTTCTACACTATCCTTTGTTCAGCTAAGATTTTCTCTTTTCCTTTATTTGGCTTTTATTTTAAATCAAGCACCTTGCAGTTGATTATGTTTATCATACTAGAAATAGCTTTTTTTGTTTTTTACTTTGAAGATGAGGCATATTTTCAATATTTAAAAGTTGTTTTAATAGTACATGTGTATACTTCTAATATAACATTTTTCCTTATTTGAATGTGTACTGTTTATAGAGAGCCTCTGTAAAATATATATCATTTCAGTAGGGTGGCAAAACTTTTTTAATCATGGATTCCTATTTTCTTCAGAATTTTGTTCTTCTTGTTTCCTTCTAGAGATGATTTAAAAAAATCAAAATAAATTGTGTTTTTAAAGTAGGAAAAATGAAACTAGAAAAAAAATATATAGCCTAAAATAATTAAAATAATAAAATAAAATAGAACTACATACCTATATAATAACTAGAGATAAGGATCACTAAGAATAAATAAAATTATAAACATAGTCCACAGATGTTTTTTTAGTTACATCTTCTTCCCCATTATTTTTTCAATTCTTTCTCCTTAACTTGTATTCTGCATTTTCTAATTCTAATACTTATTTGACATTCAATCTCTTTTGACATCTTCTCAGAGAATTTCAGAAAAATTGATTCACATGTGAAGACAGAGAGTGTTTTGGGGGTGGGGGAGTTATTTTAAATAAACAGCTACATAGGTTTAATTTTCATCTTAAGTGGGTGAGATGACATTCACTGGTTAATGTGCAGTTTTCTGGCTGACAGATCCTTTTAAGAAAACAGACAAGTAAATGTGAATCCTGAGTAATAAATCACATATGCATTTTTAATGCTCTGTCTACACGGTAGCAGACATGGCCAAAAGAGTTGAAACAAGAAAGATCTTTTGTTCACAGTTAAAGGAAGAACACCTGTACGTGGACAGAGAGAGTTTTATAAAGGATGTTATTCTAGGGCACATTAGTTTATTTTCTACAGACACATAAATATATACATTATAACAGGACAATGTGTCCGTTTACATACTCACATAGACGTGTAGAATACATTTGAAAGATCTGAGTTTAAATCCCTGTTACTTCCCTACCCAGGCTAAGTCTTGCATTCAGTGAAAAATTCAATGAGCTAATTTTGGCTATTTTTCTTGATTCTGAAGTATTCAGTTGTAGACCAAGGCCTATTATTCTAGGCACATTAAAAACAAGTTTCTTGTGGGCAATGAAGGCATTTGATATTGAGAAATGAATATCATAAGCTAATGATTCTACTAATAAAGTTGTCATTAAAAGTTGCCATGAACTAGAAAAGGAAAAGATCCAGAACACTGCAATGTTAAACAAACAGTTCAGGACAAATTGTGCTAGTTTACTAACTTCTTGGCTTTTATTTTTTCACCATCTTTCTTGTGGTAATCTTAAAATAGCCATTCTCTATGTTCTATAAATATCTGCAAAGGCTTTTCCTAAAGAAGTTATTCAACTAAAACAGATTTTATTATTCTTATGTTATATGTGTAGGCTACCATTCAGTTTAAATAATCTAGACTGCTTTTGAGTGGTTACAAAGAGTTATTAAAGGGTACAGTTTGGTTTACCTTATATAAATTTGTGTACGAACAAGTGTGAATAAATTCTAACTGCACTGAAAGTTCAGAACTGAATTAAGTTAATTCAGTAGCTTGAGGAGTCTATTGAAAATTATTGATTCCCCCCAGCCCTGCCCCAGCAAAAGGATAGCTTCTGAAAGGGAGAATAATACAAATTTTTATATTAATGGTAAATACCTCAGCCTCTGTTTTACAATATAATACTCCAGCTAATGTATGGTTAAAAAAGAAGCATAAAAATATACACATTTTGGCTGGAAGAGTTGTAATGAGCCTTTAAATATAGCACTACTTCAATATCCACTGAAAATCAGTTTATTTGGAAAGTTAACTTAACCCTTAGCAGTGCGAATACCTTCTATTATTTTATTGAAGTTTGGAAATTGTAAAAATAATCGGGAATACAAAGGAATAATTAATGATAGCACTTTCATTCATTTTTGGTCTTTCACATAATATTTGTCTTTCTCTATTTATGATTTTTTTGTTTTTGTTTTTGGCATAATACCAATAAATTTCACCCTCATAATTAACTTTTCTAAAAGAGAAATATTTTAATTTCCTGTGCTTTTGAAGTGCTTTATCTGTAAGAATTCCACATAAGGAAATCAAACGTGGGATCAACGAGGGCCTTACATTGTATTGTAGAATTAAACATTTTTATAATTAGCATTCTAAAATGGAATTTGTAAACTATACATTGACTGTATACTGGTCTTCAAAAACCATTGGCTTTCACTACAAACAAAACAAGGCCATGTATTTAAATTCTGTATAGCCAAAGGCTACAATTTAGCTGGGTAGAGCAACCTTTGGCCTTAAAATCTTGTCTGTAAAAAACCCTTCATGGGTAAGTGTAATTCCCATCAGCAGTATTTACCTATTAGATTAACATTTTACTCTAATTTTTGCTCATTTCCATGGGGTGATACCACAAGTTCATTTGTCAGGATATTATGATATATATTTGGAACTCTCTTGGCCTGGTGGTGATGTAGGGATGGAGTGTATGAGGAATTAAATGCTTATGCTTGGTGGTTATATGAGGGTTTCGCATTGTTAAGATGTAATTTAAATAGGCAAAGTAAAAATAGAATTCTGTGCCTTTTTTAACAAGGACGAATTAAATGATTCATCTGCAAATTTCATGTCCCCAAAGTAAGTGAAGGAAGAAGTGATGTTCTATGAATAAATAGGTTCAACACGGGTTATGAAGATTTTCCCTGATAAGTTACACGATGGCCAAATTCAGAATTGCATTTTGTGAAATGCTTCTTACGTTTTTTGTAAAATTCTTCACATGAATGCTGATAATTTTCATTTTGGCTTCACTCATCACTGTCTTGTAGTAAATCAGAGTTTTCCTGGCTGGCTTTAGTCACTGTATGATTCTTCACGTGCACATTCCCTGTGAGACACCAGCGCTTGCAGTGGGTTGCACAGCTAGAAGGCCACCTGATATACCCCTCTCAGAGCTGTAAGACAATGTGTAGGAGTTCTCTGCACTGCTGTAGTGTTCCACTCTCCAGTTTTAAAGGAGATTACACGCCAGTCAGCAATTCTGTGATGTTAGTTACCTCCCCCTTCATTTATCAACATTAAAGTAAAACTGAAGTATTTATAGGTCATACAGTGACAAGGACATATAAAGACACGTTTGCACAGCAGTGGGAAGCTAAGTGTGCCTGTATCTGCCTTGTATTTTTATAAATTCCCAAGGTTACTTGGATGAAGACTGAGTTCTTATGACTTCTTATGCCTTAAATGTCACATCTTCGTTCAGGTTTCAGAGATTGCAGACCTACACCACTTTCATACCTCAACTCCATCTCTAACAGTTTTTCCGTTATGCCTAACATCCCCTCTTTTCCACACCTCTCTACAGAACACGATGATAACGTGACAGGTTTTGCATGAATACACAATCATACGATTTTGAAGGATATTATGACAAAATTAATGAAGGCAACCAGGGCTTTTAAGCCATTTTGAATGTCAACTTTGAATGAACCATCATGAAAACAGTGAGGACTGAACAGCAGGAAAACAATCAAAATTTAGACTTTATCTAAACTACTTAATATTTTTTTCTGCTTGCAGTTCCTAGAACTGGAAAGATAAATATTCTGATAGAGAGTTTATTGGGGTTTCTTTATTATATGATGAGACAGAGACTATTTTCAACTAATTCATTTAAGGCCTACCTACTTTCAGAGTTACTTCATAATAGAGAGAGAGAATATTTCCCTCATGACATTTGTTCTTGTGGCCCTTGCTCTGAAGTGCTTTTGTGTTTTCGTGTACATACTGAGGTAAGCAGCTGTTTGCGACTCTTCAGCAACTAGGATTGAAACATTATTTTACAGGAAAGCAGGAGAGATTCTCTTCCCATGAAATGAAAAGCGAAGTCTGTACATTTTAACTGTCTTGGGGGACTATTTCCAGTTCCCTCTCATCTGTCTCATTGTAGTAACCATTTAATGTTATAATAACACAATACAACATGACAACCATAAAGTCTTAACAACAGGCTTTATTTGTGTTAGCCTTCTCTATGGCTGCAAAGTTGGAAAATGAAGATAAGGCTGTGGAGGCCTTATCCGTGCTTCAAATTTTCATGGAGGCTGGATACTGATGGATTTTTACACAGACTTTTTATAGTTAAATGATTTTATATAGGAGTATGCTATTTTTCCCAGTGGAATTGTACAGCATTAATATGCGTGTCGTTATATCAGCTTGCAACAGCTTTGGCGACTCACAATGAAATACATTATCCCTTTCCTTACAGCTGAATTGGTCTGGTTTCTAATACTGGATACATCTACACTTTACAGGTATTATTAAAGGGATCAAGCTTGATGTGTAAAGAAAACCAGAGCCTTTTTTCAGGGAAGAGAAATCTTCATAACTTGGTCACGGCACCTCTCAGCCAGCAGAGCTCCCTCCGTGAAGGTGCACCTCAGAAACAGCCAGGCAAATTCAGCATCCCCAGAAACGGAGCAGCCCTGTTCCCTTCACCTCTCAAGACACCTTTCTAGGTTCTGATGCTGCTGTAAACTTACTTTTTCACACCCCCTCTAGCCAGATTTAAAGGCTGAACCAGAATGGAGCCCTGAAATAGTTTCTCAGAGACTAGCTTGAAATGATGATAAATTACCTCACCCACATTCAATCCTTTTAGAGATTAATAATATGATAGCTCTTACTTTAATTAAAAAACACTTCATTTTTTTTCTTTTTTTTTGGCCAAATGTATTAAGAAAATAAGGAAGACAGAATTTCTGTTGTGAAAATGCCTGCATTAATATATTTAAGAAAATCTCTTAAAAGAATGTTCCCACTGCTCCGAAGCAACCTAGATAGCTTTGCAGCCTATCTCCTAAATAATGATCTGGCCTGGAGAGCACAGCACAAATGTATTAGTAGAACAGCATGTGGAGACCTTTTCCCATTTGCCTGTGTTTAGATAAAGCACATACATGTGCAGGAAGGAAGTATCATACTCGAGTGCCCGTTAAATCTTGCTGAAGGACTTTGACTTTTCACAGAGCGGAGAAGCTCGTCCCCTGCACACACAACTGCTGGTGTTGCAAGAGTGGCAGTAAATTGTCAGAGCCGTTTTTTACAGTCTGGCAATATTTTCCAGAGGAGGGCAAGATCTCCTCCGTAGTCTTGCTATGCAATCTGCATGCCGAGAAGGACAAAAAAGAAGCAGATGGCAACTTCTCCGACTTTCTTCCTGCAGCCAGGAGCTGGAGTACCAACGGGCTTAACGCTACACATTCTGGCAGATGGCAGCAACAATGTTTAGGCTGTAAATATGACAGAGCTATAATGGAAATATATCCAGTTAGGACAATATTTGATGTGGTAATGATGGAGAGCGCAGTATCTTTCTAATGTTCTCTGGCGTCTGTGTTTCCTCGTAGCTGACACAAGCTACAAAAAAAAGCCCCCAGACTATTTAACGCCCCTTCTTTTTCTCTGAGCACTGCTGGGTCAGAACCTCACTCAACAAAACATGAGTAGATCAGTCCCTGTGGACGTGTGAGAATTTAAGGGAACACCAATATTGATTAACGAGTTTAATAAAGCTTTATTGCTATGAAAAATCTTCAATAGGAAACTTCAAAGGAAGACAGGATGTATGTACAGTGTCTGTTAATTACCGTGCTATTACAATTGTGTCTGGAGTGCAAATCATCTGCTGTTGTAATATTACTTAACAGATTTAAAGATAAAGAGTGAGTAAGAGTATGGTATACCTTAGAGGTTTTTATGGGAAATAATGTGAAATATGGTTAACATAATGAAATAAGAGCGTAGTATTCCACGTAGTCCTCCTCATGTGGGCTCCCTTGCTTATCCAAACCAATGAAAGAACATACAAAAGAGTGCTTTCTCAGCACCAGTGCTTTTTGACATCAGTCTCTGTTCACATGAGTAGCTCCATTGACTTAATGGGTCTATTCATGTCAAAAAAGATTTCTCATGTGACCATGGTTTGCAGGGTCGCTTCCAGGTTCTAAAAGAGACTTTATAGCAGCGCAAATCAGTAAGTAAGGGAATTATGTGTTGTTTCTTGCTACACAAGCCTTTGATTTCAACAATTTGGTAATCTGAGCCAGGTTGAAACTAATTACTTGAGGCTTACTTAGGACAAAAATGTGTAACCGGTAAAGAATGCCCATGGCCATGAGTGACCCAGCTCTTTTTGAAAATGCACTTGCCCTCCTCTGCCTTATAAATGAGATTCAGGTGTATTTATTGTTTTCTAATACAATTAATCTTCATGATGAATTACACATAATAATGTACAGAGAATAATTTGTATTTGACTTCTTGTAGTGGTTCTGCATTTCTAAGAGGTTGAGGAGGGGAAGGAAGTGCACAGAGTTACATTATTCAGGGATATCCCACAGCAATACTTGTTAAATAGAGTAAAAAGAAAAGGAAGAATGGGGATCATAAACTGCATATTCCAGAGGACTATTTATGAGGTTTCTGAGGTTTCTGAGCTGTCCTCTGATGTTCAGCTTTTCTAAGTAGTAAATTAAGAGAACAGTATAATGGCAAATTACACAAGAATTTACTTTGAAACATTTCTTCAGCTAATGATAAAGCTGTCAGCTTTTTGTTAAGTTTTCAGAATATAAAATTAAAACTTCAGAAACACACTGTAAACCTTGATTTTCAAGACTTGGTGTTATGGATCTAACTCAGCAAATTAACACTGTTGATCTGAAAGTTGGCATCAACGGAAGCCAATAGAAAGACTCCATGGATTTAGTAGGCTTTTCGTTAGACGCTTGTTTCACTAACAATCCTGGCTAATTAAACCCTTTGGTAGTAAAACAAAGATCCCATTAGCAGCATTGCAATTTCAAAGAGTGTAAAGTTAGAATATTTACTCTTGTGTCTGGCATTTGTTAGCTTGCTTTTCTCTTAAGTAGTGACTCAGCTTAGAGTCCAGCTCATTATATTCAAGACTGTAAGTGAGGGAGAGGGACCACAAGCAATGAATATTTTCTTTTTCCTTTGAAACCAACAAATATGCAAGTGTAATATTCTGTCTGATATGTTAGAAGATAGTTTACATTTTTGTGGAAAATTAACAGTTGCATTTTGTTTTGAAAAACAGTATTAGGAAAATGTCCATTAAGATTTTCTTCTCCAGTTGGTTCTTTAGGTGTTGTATGTCTAAATACCTATGCAATGGATATATTCAGTCTGTTCTTCCTATCTGGAACTTAGTGGTAGAATTTTGGTGAGCAGAATCTTAAAACGGAAATGCTATGTGAGATGGAGACAGATTTCTATCTGCGTGTAAAATGACCAGCTTGAGTGCTTGTTGCCATAACATAAGCATGCTATGAAGATCTCAGTGTTTCTGGACAGACTCCCAGTTTTAGAAGGAGAGAAGCTGGCCAACACTTTGCCAGTGGTAATAGAGGCCTTTAATCAGAGACTGGAGAATGAATTCTCTGTATAGGCTTCAGGATACTTTTCCTACCTTGTAGTCATCTTCATTTGCAGTGCTTTATGCATTACTTGTGGACTCTATCACTAACTGAAGTTAAAAAAAGAAAATCAAAAGCAAACCTGCTGCCATCAGCAGAAGACAACAGATGCCTTGGTGGGAAATGAGTTTCAAACTGGAAATTAATGCGATGAATGGTAGGGCTACAACATGTGGAATACAGAGTGAATTAAAAAGGGGAAATTGCTCTTTCTCCTGAGCAAGCTTTTTGGCATATTTTTATTCATGCATTTGATAACACTGTTATCCTAACATCGTTCTGCCTGTAAAGCTTTTCCAACCATAATATACAAGAGCTTTGTTTTTCCCTTCACTGTGATGACTCTGTCCTTTGGTATTTTTCATAGCTTGACATGAGGCAGCAATGGTTCTATTAGCTGCACTGTATCTGCTGAGCTTGCTGTTTTCAGGGAACATGTCATCACCAGTGCCTTTCTGCAGTTTCCTTATTAGCATGTGCCCTTTACTGACTCTGCAGGAGCTATCACCTAGAAT
The DNA here is from genome assembly GCF_001431845.1 of Calidris pugnax. NCBI lineage: Eukaryota > Metazoa > Chordata > Aves > Charadriiformes > Scolopacidae > Calidris > Calidris pugnax. The sequence continues at coordinate 1,681,269 of NW_015090891.1, forward strand.
TAAATATTTTCTGCTAGACCTGTCCTTACTCTGTGCAAAATGATTACAATCCATTACGCCACCCTTTTTGCTGACAGCCAGATACCGCCGAGATTACAATAAAATTGCTCCACATTTAAATATGATACTGGCTTGCTGCACTGAGTATTGATAAAAGGAAATGTTGGGAAAGAAATCCTTTCAGTTCAGTAACTGGTGATGAACTTTTGAGATGAAAAATGTGAACACTTATTAAAAGGATCTTATCAGCTATGCTGTAACAGTTGTGATAACCATAATAACAGAAAATGTAAAGCATTCCAATACCTTTTGCTTCATTAAGATTGCTAATAAGGTATAGAGTAGCATAGACCTTTAGAAGATACAAAAACATCGTAATGGCAAACAAAAGCTTTGAAATCATTCATATTTAATTTTGCCTTTAGCACAAAAGACAAATGAAGTATTCTTCAGCATTTCCTAGTGCAAGATCTTAACACTTTGTCAAAAAAAACCCTACATGCACACTATTGTGGAGTTTTTTCTTTGGAGAAAAGGGAAACACCATAGTTGTCATTGTGGAATTGAATGTAAATATGTTTTTTCTTTTTGAGAACTATTCATCTTCCTTTCAAACCCTATTCCAGTAGAACCTCAAAAGTCTAATTGTACAGTAACCTTTATTTTTACCAAGATGCCACCTCCAGCACTGTAGAAGATTTTGGGGTGAGCTTCTCCCAGTGGGTACAGTGTTTTTGCTGGAGGTGCTTTGGAGCTGGTCGGAATTGTTGCTGTGTACCTAAGATAAAGGCAGCCGAACTCCCCCCAAGCGGGTCCTTTCTGTTTGGGTATTTTACTTCTACAAATTTTGTTCCATAAGTAAAATACTGCTTGAACTTAAAGCCTCCTATATCACATCCCTGCTTACATGGCGCAGTAAAGTCCTCTTTGTCTGTGAAAGCCTAAGGACCTGGTTTTGTAAATCTGACAGTTTTTGCTTTATAAGCATGTTGCTTTGCTTTATCTCCATCTCACACCACCCTAAACCATTTTAACTGCCATCAGACTCAGTCCTACTATTTCTGAATAATGCCACTTTCTAGATAGAATAAGGAAAACTCCCTGCCATGAAGAATTTACCATATAAACATATCAGTACATTCCTAACCTATATTTTGTAAAATGCTTTACATTTTTAGCCGTGAGGGCTGCCTTTCTTTAGCATCCAGCTGCTTTCTTTTTTTTCATGTTTTACACATGAACCTGCATGCATCACAAGGAAAGATAGATCACTGTCACATTAAAATTTGCGTGCCTGCTTCATAAAAGTCATAGACTTCGTTTATATGGGATGATCAGCTACAAAGAAATATATTGTGTAATACATCATTTCAAAATTAATATCCATTTTGGAGAACACCTGTCTTGCTATCACATTGCAGTTTACGTATGATGTGTCTGAAGCAGAGAAAGGGACCAGTTTGAATAGGTCTTCATAGGATATGAAAATGTGTAAAGATTTTTTCACTACAGCATTTTTATATCTAAAAATAAAAGAAGTGCTATTTCGGAGATTTGCTGAATTTTAAAAGATAATGAAATGCATGTGTTTTCTGCCAACCCCCTTAGCGTATGAAGATTGTCTCATGAATCACTGTACTTTTCTTTAGGCTGTGCTTCTCACTTCAGGGGGTTACCAAGACTTATTTCCCTAATTTTTCCTGGAAGTTGATTTGTTTCTTGTTGAAACCACAGAATTATCCATCCCTTTATATTACTCTTACAATTTTTTTTAAAAAAAAAGATATTTAAATTTGACATTTCCATGTCTGTTCTTCTGGATACAGAGTATTTTTCAAAGTCAAACTCTGTATTCAGAACTCACATTTAAATCATGTGGAAATTAGGCTGAGATCAGGTTAGTCATACCTAACATAACCGGGTTGTGAAATTAAGGTTGACAGCAAGACTACTTGAACTGCAGCTGTGCCATAGAAAGCCTAAACTAGCTCAAATGTGGCTTCCTCACAGGATGGTGAGGGGTCTGGAGAATAAGTCTTGTGAGGAGAGGCTGAGGGAGCTGGGGGTGTTCAGCCTGGAGAAGAGGAGGCTGAGGGGAGGCCTTATTGCTCTCTACAACTCCCTGAAAGGAGGGTGTAGAGAGGTGGGGGTCGGTCTCTTTTCTCAAGTCACAGGCGACAGGACGAGAGGAAATGGCCTCAAGTTGTGCCAGGGTAGGTTCAGGCTGGATATTAGGAAAAATGTTTTCACTGAAAGGGTCATCAGCCATTGGAATGGGCTGCCCAGGGAGGTGGTTGAGGCACCATCCCTGGAGGTGTTCAAAAGACGGGTTGATGTAGTGCTGGGAGGGATGGTTTAGTGATGATGCTCCGTGTCAAGAGGATGGGGCCAGTCTTTTTTAGTGGTGCCCAGGGACAGGACAAGAGGGAACGAACACAAACTTGAACATAAGAAGTTCCATCTAAACATGAGGAGGAACTTCTTTCCTGTGAGGGTGGCAGAGGCTGCCCAGAGAGGTGGTGGAGACTCCTTTTCTGGAGACATTCCAAACCCACCTGGACACGTTCCTGTGGGACCTGCTCTGGGTGGCCCTGCTCTGGCAGGGGGTTGGACTAGATGATCTCCAGAGGTCCCTTCCAACCCCATAGCAGTCTGTCATTCTGTGATTCTAGGATGGCTGGTCTCATTAAAGTGTATAGCAAATACAGTGCTGACTGTGGTTCTGTTCTGTGTGGATATAGAGGGAGTTGGCATGATACAGCAAATATCATCTTTTGGCAGGAGTGCCTCCGCTGTGGCATCACCGCTACGTGCACTTTTACCTGTGTTTGTGTCTTTTGAAACCTACCTTTCAGAAGTCAATATTGCAGCAGAAGAAGAGATAAGGGCATGGAGCTTGAGAGCACTTTAGGGCACTAAATAAATCACTGGAGCACTTCAGCCAAGGCTGCTGATGCAGCCTAACAAGAGTATGGGATTACCAAATTACAGTGTATGTGCTCACAGCACTTTTGTGAAAGTGAGTCAGCGGGGAAGGGTTTGAGAGAAGTATTTCAAACAGAGTTAGAGTGACTGAGCTGAAACACAAACCGAGTCTATATAATCTAGGCATGGGGAAGATCTTCACCAGGCCTTTTACTGGTGGTTTTACATTTCTAAAGGGCCACAAGGAAAAATAAGATATCACATGGATTTAGAATAAAGTCTAACTTCACTACAGCAAGATTGTATGGAAAATAAAACAGTAAAAACATTTAAGATGTATCCAACTTGTAATTTCAATTACATTCAGCTTGTAGAATTTTAACCATGTGTATGTGATGGTCTGAAAGAATCACAAATACCTTTTTGGTAGTTTCTTGACAGGCATTTGTGGCAAACTTGTCAGCTTCCCTGTAGGACCCTTTTTCTGTAAAACTAGGGTGTTGCTTCATTGTATTGCAGAGACTTTCTTTGAATGCCAACATCCTTCTCCTTGCTCCTACTTCCGTGAGCTCAAATGATGTACTACACGTCTCAGTTTACATAGAATGGAGATCAGGGTATCCCTGTCATAAGACATTTGAAGCTTTTCGAGCAGTCTGCACTATGAAACAACATACTGTGAGCTGCAGAGATCACCCTGTTGTGCATCTTTCAACTGGTGACATGACTCCCTGTTGTTACGATGGTTGACAGCTCTTGCCTCAAATCAAGATTTGTTCTGCTGCTGAATAAGGACACTATGTGGTACTTTGGATGTGAGGTTCCCTTGGAACTGAGGTAATCCTTTCTCTGACAGGTTATATAAATGCTGCTTTTCAGAAGCTACAGAAACCATACTGCTACTTTGAAAGTTTAAAAAGTTTGTAATTAATTCTGACATTCTGGATTTTTTTTTTTCCCAATTGCATTTCCCCTTTAAAGACAGGAAATTTAGATTCAATATTTGGAAGAAATTCTTTCCTGTGAGGGTGGTGAGACACTGGAACAGGTTGCCCAGAGAAGCTGTGGCTGCCCCATCCCTGGAGGGGTTCAAGGCCAGGCTGGATGGGGCTTGGAGCAACCTGGTCTGGTGGGACATGTCCCTGCCCAGGGCAGGGTCTTAGAACTGGAAGATCTTTAAGGCCTCTTCCAACTGGAACCATTCTATGATTCTGTTACTGTGTGAGCATTTGTTGAGTGTGTAGATCTCACGGTCAGGCGTAGTTTATGTCCTCTACACCATCAATATCAAAGTCATTGTTTTTCAGTGTGTGTGTGATTTTCAGAATAGGAGACTGTGCGAAGTGGTATCAATTTAATATGACAAACTACTATTATGATGCTCTTTATTATTATAGAATATTTTAATGAAGTATTTAATAATATTTTAGTTAATATTATTGAATGCGACATTAATATATTCTTTAATAATAAGTTTTTCATGTTTTATATAATGCTTTAAATTATTATAAGGCTTTTATATTCTGTGTATTATAGGGCTTTTGTATATCTTTACTTCTTTTAAATATTATATGACTCAGGATGCATATGCATCCAATAGCTTACTAATACTTTTGTTGGCATCAAGATGAAATGCAGAATCTTTCCTTAAGAGTTCATAAAGAGAGAGCATACAGGCAACTGTCTTTAGATAATGTGATCTTCTCTGAGTTTAAGCAGCCATTTAGGTCCACATAAAGAGGAACAGGTCTGTAAAATGAGTTGTGTCCAGGAAAACAGAATTGCAATTTATGTTTCTTCTGGAATTGCAATTTATGTTTCTTCTGCTGTGTCATTATTTCCACTACATTCTGCTTATAGATCTGAAACAATCACTGCCCTTCTCATCAGCGAGTGATGGAAAGAAAAATTCAATTTTTTTCCTGTCTTTTTGAAAGCTGAAAGAACTAGTTATGCTGTTTGATTTTAAGTTGGGATAATCCAAGAAAAAAAGCTTAATTAGTTACATTTTAAAATAGGAAAATAAACCTTTTTTTCTTCCCCTTTCAATCAGAGCAATAAAATATAGATGTGTCAGCAGATGGTTTCTGTTTGGTCTGCTTGACCTGTTAGAAAACCCTTTAGACTTTTTCTTTTGACTTGACTTCAACGGTAGGAGACCCACTTTCTTGAGTCCTTCTTAAGGAGAACGACATTAAAGCCTATTTTCTACCTCCAGACCCTTATCTTTCTAGGTATTGCATCACATCTTTAAATCTATGTGTAACTCTGTTGGCTTCCATGTGGTTGTTCCACTTGCTGAGAGTTTAATACGTACATAATGTTGGGTCCCTGTTACTTGATTTTATAAACTCCCCATGGATTTGCAAGGAGATGACTTATCTGATTTCTCAAAGTTAGTAAACATTCCCATACTAAATTCTCTAAGTGCTACAAATTTAATCATGCTATTGATTAGAAAATTAAAAAGTTGATAATGAAGGTTAATAAATAAAAAATAAATAATTCAAGGTTCATAAAAGCAAGACAGTGAAAACAAATTGCAATGTTGTGAAAAAAATTAAACCTGCTTTATATTGATAAGTATTTCCTGCACTGTAAGTAATTTTGCATTTTAACATGAAGTAAATGTTGGATGAGGAATCTTTTTTTTCTTTTCTTCCGTGAGGATGACATTAAAATGAGAGCTCATTTAAAATACTGCTTAGTCTAAAAAGGAATTGATTTTTTTCATCAAATGATATATTGAAAATCTTGCCATGTCTGTTTGAAGGGAAGACTATAACCTGCAGACTGACCTGGTACAGTAACTATGTACCTTTCAATACTAGTTTGGGATGTTTAGTCCTATAGTAATAGACATGCAGATTTTATAAAAAGGCATAAAGTATGATGCTTAATGAGGTACTAAGGCACATCTTGTTTTCAAGGAAATCATGAGTCACTGAAATGTCGCACAGGATTCAACGAAGATAAAATCAGTTCTTTATTTTACATATGCTGAGAACATGCTTTGTTGAGCCTACATTAATCTTTTTGCAGCTTTCCCTTCCTCTGTAACCTGAGGAAAAAAAATCTTCTTACAGTACCAGTTCCTGCTTCCTGCTCATTAAATGTCTTTTAATTTATTTTATCCTTCACTGCACTTTTTACGTTTGAAATGCAGTTGAAATTTCATCGTCTGTCCCTTCTTCTCTGATAATGATACTGTTTTTTTTTTCTTCTACACTATCCTTTGTTCAGCTAAGATTTTCTCTTTTCCTTTATTTGGCTTTTATTTTAAATCAAGCACCTTGCAGTTGATTATGTTTATCATACTAGAAATAGCTTTTTTTGTTTTTTACTTTGAAGATGAGGCATATTTTCAATATTTAAAAGTTGTTTTAATAGTACATGTGTATACTTCTAATATAACATTTTTCCTTATTTGAATGTGTACTGTTTATAGAGAGCCTCTGTAAAATATATATCATTTCAGTAGGGTGGCAAAACTTTTTTAATCATGGATTCCTATTTTCTTCAGAATTTTGTTCTTCTTGTTTCCTTCTAGAGATGATTTAAAAAAATCAAAATAAATTGTGTTTTTAAAGTAGGAAAAATGAAACTAGAAAAAAAATATATAGCCTAAAATAATTAAAATAATAAAATAAAATAGAACTACATACCTATATAATAACTAGAGATAAGGATCACTAAGAATAAATAAAATTATAAACATAGTCCACAGATGTTTTTTTAGTTACATCTTCTTCCCCATTATTTTTTCAATTCTTTCTCCTTAACTTGTATTCTGCATTTTCTAATTCTAATACTTATTTGACATTCAATCTCTTTTGACATCTTCTCAGAGAATTTCAGAAAAATTGATTCACATGTGAAGACAGAGAGTGTTTTGGGGGTGGGGGAGTTATTTTAAATAAACAGCTACATAGGTTTAATTTTCATCTTAAGTGGGTGAGATGACATTCACTGGTTAATGTGCAGTTTTCTGGCTGACAGATCCTTTTAAGAAAACAGACAAGTAAATGTGAATCCTGAGTAATAAATCACATATGCATTTTTAATGCTCTGTCTACACGGTAGCAGACATGGCCAAAAGAGTTGAAACAAGAAAGATCTTTTGTTCACAGTTAAAGGAAGAACACCTGTACGTGGACAGAGAGAGTTTTATAAAGGATGTTATTCTAGGGCACATTAGTTTATTTTCTACAGACACATAAATATATACATTATAACAGGACAATGTGTCCGTTTACATACTCACATAGACGTGTAGAATATATTTGAAAGACCTGAGTTTAAATCCCTGTTACTTCCCTACCCAAGCTAATTCTTGCATTCAGTGTAAAATTCAATGAGCTAATTTTGGCTATTTTTCTTGATTCTGAAGTATTCAGTTGTAGACCAAGGCCTATTATTCTAGGCACATTAAAAACAAGTTTCTTGTGGGCAATGAAGGCATTTGATATTGAGAAATGAATATCATAAGCTAATGATTCTACTAATAAAGTTGTCATTAAAAGTTGCCATGAACTAGAAAAGGAAAAGATCCAGAACACTGCAATGTTAAACAAACAGTTCAGGACAAATTGTGCTAGTTTACTAACTTCTTGGCTTTTATTTTTTCACCATCTTTCTTGTGGTAATCTTAAAATAGCCATTCTCTATGTTCTATAAATATCTGCAAAGGCTTTTCCTAAAGAAGTTATTCAACTAAAACAGATTTTATTATTCTTATGTTATATGTGTAGGCTACCATTCAGTTTAAATAATCTAGACTGCTTTTGAGTGGTTACAAAGAGTTATTAAAGGGTACAGTTTGGTTTACCTTATATAAATTTGTGTACGAACAAGTGTGAATAAATTCTAACTGCACTGAAAGTTCAGAACTGAATTAAGTTAATTCAGTAGCTTGAGGAGTCTATTGAAATTGATTCTTCACGTGCACATTCCCTGTGAGACACCAGCGCTTGCAGTGGGTTGCACAGCTAGAAGGCCACCTGATATACCCCTCTCAGAGCTGTAAGACAATGTGTAGGAGTTCTCTGCACTGCTGTAGTGTTCCACTCTCCAGTTTTAAAGGAGATTACACGCCAGTCAGCAATTCTGTGATGTTAGTTACCTCCCCCTTCATTTATCAACATTAAAGTAAAACTGAAGTATTTATAGGTCATACAGTGACAAGGACATATAAAGACACGTTTGCACAGCAGTGGGAAGCTAAGTGTGCCTGTATCTGCCTTGTATTTTTATAAATTCCCAAGGTTACTTGGATGAAGACTGAGTTCTTATGACTTCTTATGCCTTAAATGTCACATCTTCGTTCAGGTTTCAGAGATTGCAGACCTACACCACTTTCATACCTCAACTCCATCTCTAACAGTTTTTCCGTTATGCCTAACATCCCCTCTTTTCCACACCTCTCTGCAGAACACGATGATAACATGACTGGTTTTGCATGAATACACAATCATATGATTTTGAAGGATATTATGACAAAATTAATGAAGGCAACCAGGGCTTTTAAGCCATTTTGAATGTCAACTTTGAATGAACCATCATGAAAACAGTGAGGACTGAACAGCAGGAAAACAATCAAAATTTAGACTTTATCTAAACTACTTAATATTTTTTTCTGCTTGCAGTTCCTAGAACTGGAAAGATAAATATTCTGATAGAGAGTTTATTGGGGTTTCTTTATTATATGATGAGACAGAGACGGCGACTATTTTCAACTAATTCATTTAAGGCCTACCTACTTTCAGAGTTACTTCATAATAGAGAGAGAGAATATTTCCCTCATGACATTTGTTCTTGTGGCCCTTGCTCTGAAGTGCTTTTGTGTTTTCGTGTACATACTGAGGTAAGCAGCTGTTTGCGACTCTTCAGCAACTAGGATTGAAACATTATTTTACAGGAAAGCAGGAGAGATTCTCTTCCCATGAAATGAAAAGCGAAGTCTGTACATTTTAACTGTCTTGGGGGACTATTTCCAGTTCCCTCTCATCTGTCTCATTGTAGTAACCATTTAATGTTATAATAACACAATACAACATGACAACCATAAAGTCTTAACAACAGGCTTTATTTGTGTTAGCCTTCTCTATGGCTGCAAAGTTGGAAAATGAAGATAAGGCTGTGGAGGCCTTATCCGTGCTTCAAATTTTCATGGAGGCTGGATATTGATGGATTTTTACACAGACTTTTTATAGTTAAATGATTTTATATAGGAGTATGGTATTTTTCCCAGTGGAATTGTACAGCATTAATATGTGTGTCGTTATATCAGCTTGCAACAGCTTTGGCGACTCACAATGAAATACATTATCCCTTTCCTTACAGCTGAATTGGTCTGGTTTCTAATACTGGATACATCTACACTTTACAGGTATTATTAAAGGGATCAAGCTTGATGTGTAAAGAAAACCAGAGCCTTTTTTCAGGGAAGAGAAATCTTCATAACTTGGTCACGGCACCTCTCAGCCAGCAGAGCTCCCTCCGTGAAGGTGCACCTCAGAAACAGCCAGGCAAATTCAGCATCCCCAGAAACGGAGCAGCCCTGTTCCCTTCACCTCTCAAGACACCTTTCTAGGTTCTGATGCTGCTGTAAACTTACTTTTTCACACCCCCTCTAGCCAGATTTAAAGGCTGAACCAGAATGGAGCCCTGAAATAGTTTCTCAGAGACTAGCTTGAAATGATGATAAATTACCTCACCCACATTCAATCCTTTTAGAGATTAATAATATGATAGCTCTTACTTTAATTAAAAAACACTTCATTTTTTTTCTTTTTTTTTGGCCAAATGTATTAAGAAAATAAGGAAGACAGAATTTCTGTTGTGAAAATGCCTGCATTAATATATTTAAGAAAATCTCTTAAAAGAATGTTCCCACTGCTCCGAAGCAACCTAGATAGCTTTGCAGCCTATCTCCTAAATAATCATCTGGCCTGGAGAGCACAGCACAAACGTATTAGTAGAACAGCATGTGGAGACCTTTTCCCATTTGCCTGTGTTTAGATAAAGCACATACATGTGCAGGAAGGAAGTATCATACTCGAGTGCCCGTTAAATCTTGCTGAAGGACTTTGACTTTTCACAGAGCGGAGAAGCTCGTCCCCTGCACACACAACTGCTGGTGTTGCAAGAGTGGCAGTAAATTGTCAGAGCCGTTTTTTACAGTCTGGCAATATTTTCCAGAGGAGGGCAAGATCTCCTCCGTAGTCTTGCTATGCAATCTGCATGCCGAGAAGGACAAAAAAGAAGCAGATGGCAACTTCTCCGACTTTCTTCCTGCAGCCAGGAGCTGGAGTACCAACGGGCTTAACGCTACACATTCTGGCAGATGGCAGCAACAATGTTTAGGCTGTAAATATGACAGAGCTATAATGGAAATATATCCAGTTAGGACAATATTTGATGTGGTAATGATGGAGAGCGCAGTATCTTTCTAATGTTCTCTGGCGTCTGTGTTTCCTCGTAGCTGACACAAGCTACAAAAAAAAGCCCCCAGACTATTTAACGCCCCTTCTTTTTCTCTGAGCACTGCTGGGTCAGAACCTCACTCAACAAAACATGAGTAGATCAGTCCCTGTGGACGTGTGAGAATTTAAGGGAACACCAATATTGATTAACGAGTTTAATAAAGCTTTATTGCTATGAAAAATCTTCAATAGGAAACTTCAAAGGAAGACAGGATGTATGTACAGTGTCTGTTAATTACCGTGCTATTACAATTGTGTCTGGAGTGCAAATCATCTGCTGTTGTAATATTACTTAACAGATTTAAAGATAAAGAGTGAGTAAGAGTATGGTATACCTTAGAGGTTTTTATGGGAAATAATGTGAAATATGGTTAACATAATGAAATAAGAGCGTAGTATTCCACGTAGTCCTCCTCATGTGGGCTCCCTTGCTTATCCAAACCAATGAAAGAACATACAAAAGAGTGCTTTCTCAGCACCAGTGCTTTTTGACATCAGTCTCTGTTCACATGAGTAGCTCCATTGACTTAATGGGTCTATTCATGTCAAAAAAGATTTCTCATGTGACCATGGTTTGCAGGGTCGCTTCCAGGTTCTAAAAGAGACTTTATAGCAGCGCAAATCAGTAAGTAAGGGAATTATGTGTTGTTTCTTGCTACACAAGCCTTTGATTTCAACAATTTGGTAATCTGAGCCAGGTTGAAACTAATTACTTGAGGCTTACTTAGGACAAAAATGTGTAACCGGTAAAGAATGCCCATGGCCATGAGTGACCCAGCTCTTTTTGAAAATGCACTTGCCCTCCTCTGCCTTATAAATGAGATTCAGGTGTATTTATTGTTTTCTAATACAATTAATCTTCATGATGAATTACACATAATAATGTACAGAGAATAATTTGTATTTGACTTCTTGTAGTGGTTCTGCATTTCTAAGAGGTTGAGGAGGGGAAGGAAGTGCACAGAGTTACATTATTCAGGGATATCCCACAGCAATACTTGTTAAATAGAGTAAAAAGAAAAGGAAGAATGGGGATCATAAACTGCATATTCCAGAGGACTATTTATGAGGTTTCTGAGGTTTCTGAGCTGTCCTCTGATGTTCAGCTTTTCTAAGTAGTAAATTAAGAGAACAGTATAATGGCAAATTACACAAGAATTTACTTTGAAACATTTCTTCAGCTAATGATAAAGCTGTCAGCTTTTTGTTAAGTTTTCAGAATATAAAATTAAAACTTCAGAAACACACTGTAAACCTTGATTTTCAAGACTTGGTGTTATGGATCTAACTCAGCAAATTAACACTGTTGATCTGAAAGTTGGCATCAACGGAAGCCAATAGAAAGACTCCATGGATTTAGTAGGCTTTTCGTTAGACGCTTGTTTCACTAACAATCCTGGCTAATTAAACCCTTTGGTAGTAAAACAAAGATCCCATTAGCAGCATTGCAATTTCAAAGAGTGTAAAGTTAGAATATTTACTCTTGTGTCTGGCATTTGTTAGCTTGCTTTTCTCTTAAGTAGTGACTCAGCTTAGAGTCCAGCTCATTATATTCAAGACTGTAAGTGAGGGAGAGGGACCACAAGCAATGAATATTTTCTTTTTCCTTTGAAACCAACAAATATGCAAGTGTAATATTCTGTCTGATATGTTAGAAGATAGTTTACATTTTTGTGGAAAATTAACAGTTGCATTTTGTTTTGAAAAACAGTATTAGGAAAATGTCCATTAAGATTTTCTTCTCCAGTTGGTTCTTTAGGTGTTGTATGTCTAAATACCTATGCAATGGATATATTCAGTCTGTTCTTCCTATCTGGAACTTAGTGGTAGAATTTTGGTGAGCAGAATCTTAAAACGGAAATGCTATGTGAGATGGAGACAGATTTCTATCTGTGTGTAAAATGACCAGCTTGAGTGCTTGTTGCCATAACATAAGCATGCTATGAAGATCTCAGTGTTTCTGGACAGACTCCCAGTTTTAGAAGGAGAGAAGCTGGCCAACACTTTGCCAGTGGTAATAGAGGCCTTTAATCAGAGACTGGAGAATGAATTCTCTGTATAGGCTTCAGGATACTTTTCCTACCTTGTAGTCATCTTCATTTGCAGTGCTTTATGCATTACTTGTGGACTCTATCACTAACTGAAGTTAAAAAAAGAAAATCAAAAGCAAACCTGCTGCCATCAGCAGAAGACAACAGATGCCTTGGTGGGAAATGAGTTTCAAACTGGAAATTAATGCGATGAATGGTAGGGCTACAACATGTGGAATACAGAGTGAATTAAAAAGGGGAAATTGCTCTTTCTCCTGAGCAAGCTTTTTGGCATATTTTTATTCATGCATTTGATAACACTGTTATCCTAACATCGTTCTGCCTGTAAAGCTTTTCCAACCATAATATACAAGAGCTTTGTTTTTCCCTTCACTGTGATGACTCTGTCCTTTGGTATTTTTCATAGCTTGACATGAGGCAGCAATGGTTCTATTAGCTGCACTGTATCTGCTGAGCTTGCTGTTTTCAGGGAACATGTCATCACCAGTGCCTTTCTGCAGTTTCCTTATTAGCATGTGCCCTTTACTGACTCTGCAGGAGCTATCACCTAGAATTAAATATTTTCTGCTAGACCTGTCCTTACTCTGTGCAAAATGATTACAATCCATTACGCCACCCTTTTTGCTGACAGCCAGATACCGCCGAGATTACAATAAAATTGCTCCACATTTAAATATGATACTGGCTTGCTGCACTGAGTATTGATAAAAGGAAATGTTGGGAAAGAAATCCTTTCAGTTCAGTAACTGGTGATGAACTTTTGAGATGAAAAATGTGAACACTTATTAAAAGGATCTTATCAGCTATGCTGTAACAGTTGTGATAACCATAATAACAGAAAATGTAAAGCATTCCAATACCTTTTGCTTCATTAAGATTGCTAATAAGGTATAGAGTAGCATAGACCTTTAGAAGATACAAAAACATCGTAATGGCAAACAAAAGCTTTGAAATCATTCATATTTAATTTTGCCTTTAGCACAAAAGACAAATGAAGTATTCTTCAGCATTTCCTAGTGCAAGATCTTAACACTTTGTCAAAAAAAACCCTACATGCACACTATTGTGGAGTTTTTTCTTTGGAGAAAAGGGAAACACCATAGTTGTCATTGTGGAATTGAATGTAAATATGTTTTTTCTTTTTGAGAACTATTCATCTTCCTTTCAAACCCTATTCCAGTAGAACCTCAAAAGTCTAATTGTACAGTAACCTTTATTTTTACCAAGATGCCACCTCCAGCACTGTAGAAGATTTTGGGGTGAGCTTCTCCCAGTGGGTACAGTGTTTTTGCTGGAGGTGCTTTGGAGCTGGTCGGAATTGTTGCTGTGTACCTAAGATAAAGGCAGCCGAACTCCCCCCAAGCGGGTCCTTTCTGTTTGGGTATTTTACTTCTACAAATTTTGTTCCATAAGTAAAATACTGCTTGAACTTAAAGCCTCCTATATCACATCCCTGCTTACATGGCGCAGTAAAGTCCTCTTTGTCTGTGAAAGCCTAAGGACCTGGTTTTGTAAATCTGACAGTTTTTGCTTTATAAGCATGTTGCTTTGCTTTATCTCCATCTCACACCACCCTAAACCATTTTAACTGCCATCAGACTCAGTCCTACTATTTCTGAATAATGCCACTTTCTAGATAGAATAAGGAAAACTCCCTGCCATGAAGAATTTACCATATAAACATATCAGTACATTCCTAACCTATATTTTGTAAAATGCTTTACATTTTTAGCCGTGAGGGCTGCCTTTCTTTAGCATCCAGCTGCTTTCTTTTTTTTCATGTTTTACACATGAACCTGCATGCATCACAAGGAAAGATAGATCACTGTCACATTAAAATTTGCGTGCCTGCTTCATAAAAGTCATAGACTTCGTTTATATGGGATGATCAGCTACAAAGAAATATATTGTGTAATACATCATTTCAAAATTAATATCCATTTTGGAGAACACCTGTCTTGCTATCACATTGCAGTTTACGTATGATGTGTCTGAAGCAGAGAAAGGGACCAGTTTGAATAGGTCTTCATAGGATATGAAAATGTGTAAAGATTTTTTCACTACAGCATTTTTATATCTAAAAATAAAAGAAGTGCTATTTCGGAGATTTGCTGAATTTTAAAAGATAATGAAATGCATGTGTTTTCTGCCAACCCCCTTAGCGTATGAAGATTGTCTCATGAATCACTGTACTTTTCTTTAGGCTGTGCTTCTCACTTCAGGGGGTTACCAAGACTTATTTCCCTAATTTTTCCTGGAAGTTGATTTGTTTCTTGTTGAAACCACAGAATTATCCATCCCTTTATATTACTCTTACAATTTTTTTTAAAAAAAAAGATATTTAAATTTGACATTTCCATGTCTGTTCTTCTGGATACAGAGTATTTTTCAAAGTCAAACTCCGTATTCAGAACTCACATTTAAATCATGTGGAAATTAGGCTGAGATCAGGTTAGTCATACCTAACATAACCGGGTTGTGAAATTAAGGTTGACAGCAAGACTACTTGAACTGCAGCTGTGCCATAGAAAGCCTAAACTAGCTCAAATGTGGCTTCCTCACAGGATGGTGCATTGTGGAATTGAATGTAAATATGTTTTTTCTTTTTGAGAACTATTCATCTTCCTTTCAAACCCTATTCCAGTAGAACCTCAAAAGTCTAATTGTACAGTAACCTTTATTTTTACCAAGATGCCACCTCCAGCACTGTAGAAGATTTTGGGGTGAGCTTCTCCCAGTGGGTACAGTGTTTTTGCTGGAGGTGCTTTGGAGCTGGTCGGAATTGTTGCTGTGTACCTAAGATAAAGGCAGCCGAACTCCCCCCAAGCGGGTCCTTTCTGTTTGGGTATTTTACTTCTACAAATTTTGTTCCATAAGTAAAATACTGCTTGAACTTAAAGCCTCCTATATCACATCCCTGCTTACATGGCGCAGTAAAGTCCTCTTTGTCTGTGAAAGCCTAAGGACCTGGTTTTGTAAATCTGACAGTTTTTGCTTTATAAGCATGTTGCTTTGCTTTATCTCCATCTCACACCACCCTAAACCATTTTAACTGCCATCAGACTCAGTCCTACTATTTCTGAATAATGCCACTTTCTAGATAGAATAAGGAAAACTCCCTGCCATGAAGAATTTACCATATAAACATATCAGTACATTCCTAACCTATATTTTGTAAAATGCTTTACATTTTTAGCCGTGAGGGCTGCCTTTCTTTAGCATCCAGCTGCTTTCTTTTTTTTCATGTTTTACACATGAACCTGCATGCATCACAAGGAAAGATAGATCACTGTCACATTAAAATTTGCGTGCCTGCTTCATAAAAGTCATAGACTTCGTTTATATGGGATGATCAGCTACAAAGAAATATATTGTGTAATACATCATTTCAAAATTAATATCCATTTTGGAGAACACCTGTCTTGCTATCACATTGCAGTTTACGTATGATGTGTCTGAAGCAGAGAAAGGGACCAGTTTGAATAGGTCTTCATAGGATATGAAAATGTGTAAAGATTTTTTCACTACAGCATTTTTATATCTAAAAATAAAAGAAGTGCTATTTCGGAGATTTGCTGAATTTTAAAAGATAATGAAATGCATGTGTTTTCTGCCAACCCCCTTAGCGTATGAAGATTGTCTCATGAATCACTGTACTTTTCTTTAGGCTGTGCTTCTCACTTCAGGGGGTTACCAAGACTTATTTCCCTAATTTTTCCTGGAAGTTGATTTGTTTCTTGTTGAAACCACAGAATTATCCATCCCTTTATATTACTCTTACAATTTTTTTTAAAAAAAAAGATATTTAAATTTGACATTTCCATGTCTGTTCTTCTGGATACAGAGTATTTTTCAAAGTCAAACTCTGTATTCAGAACTCACATTTAAATCATGTGGAAATTAGGCTGAGATCAGGTTAGTCATACCTAACATAACCGGGTTGTGAAATTAAGGTTGACAGCAAGACTACTTGAACTGCAGCTGTGCCATAGAAAGCCTAAACTAGCTCAAATGTGGCTTCCTCACAGGATGGTGAGGGGTCTGGAGAATAAGTCTTGTGAGGAGAGGCTGAGGGAGCTGGGGGTGTTCAGCCTGGAGAAGAGGAGGCTGAGGGGAGGCCTTATTGCTCTCTACAACTCCCTGAAAGGAGGGTGTAGAGAGGTGGGGGTCGGTCTCTTTTCTCAAGTCACAGGCGACAGGACGAGAGGAAATGGCCTCAAGTTGTGCCAGGGTAGGTTCAGGCTGGATATTAGGAAAAATGTTTTCACTGAAAGGGTCATCAGCCATTGGAATGGGCTGCCCAGGGAGGTGGTTGAGGCACCATCCCTGGAGGTGTTCAAAAGACGGGTTGATGTAGTGCTGGGAGGGATGGTTTAGTGATGATGCTCCTTGTTTGTTGTGTGGCTGTCTATTTTTGTCAGTCAGGTTGACGGTTGGACAAGATGATCTTTAAGGTCCCTTCCAACCTAGAAGATTCTGTGATTCTGTGACTCGTGTCAACGGCAGGAGACCTGCGCTGGAGCAGAGTAATGTGAATCAGTCAGAGAAAGCTGATCAGCAACCACTCATTAAATCAACATTACCAATTGCTCTGGGACCACCCTGGTGCTCAGAATGCTCCATTCTGCTCAGGAGCCCCTTGTGAGAAAGCCTCTGAGGAACCGTTGTTACCTCCTATGTGTGAAATATATCCAGGGCTCCTCCTTGACAGATTAGATATTAGGAAAAAATTTTATACCAAAAGGGTTGTCAAGCATTGGAACAGGCTTCCCAGGGCAGTGGTGAAGTCCCCATCCCTAGAGGTATTGAAAAGACGGGCAGATGTGGTGCTGAGGGACATGGGTTAGTGGTGGCTTTTGTCAGTGTTGGGTTGATGGTTGGACTCAGAGATCTGAAAGGTCCCTTCTAACCTGGGAAATTCTATGATTCTATAAATATGTATCATGCAGATCTTGACCATATGGCATATAGGTATGCAGTCTGTCAAGTCCTGCACCTATGGCATAGCATGAGAACTAGAATCTGTTATCGCCGAAGTCCGTCCAAAAATGCCATTAAACTCATGGAAAACACTGTGCGCAAGATAATTGGAAAGCCTTTGTGTATGAGGTAGGATTTCAGACCCTTTTCAAGGAAATAATTCTGTAGATCTAGGGTCTGCGTGAGCGAATTCCTCATATGTGAATTGATGTGAATGTGCACAGCAACGGAGGTGACTCTGCCTGCAGGCAGGCACCGGCAGAAGCTGGGAGCTGCTTTTCCATTCTGCTTTCTGGCAGCTACCAACACACGTCTTCCAAGTGAGTGGGAATAGACGTGTAAGCGTGCATTTATTTATTTATTTTAGCTGTGCTTTGCTGAGATCTGAACTACCACTTATCTGTAGAGCAGAGCTGGGGTGAGAATGCCTCGGTGGAGTCTGGTTTAAGTACAAAAAATGGGCATGTATTATTTATCACGTCTCAAATTATTTCTTTTGCTGGGTAACGTGGTGAAATATGCTCACCATATTGAACCATGTTTCAGTGGTGCCCAGGGACAGGACAAGAGGAAATTGGCACAAACTTGAATCCAAATTCCCCCTAAACATGAGGAGGAAGATCTTTACTTTGCGGGTGACAGAGCCCTGGAACAAGCTGCCCAGAGAGGTGGTGGAATCTCCTTCTCTGGAGACATTCAAAACCTGCCTGGACATATTCCTGTGCAGCCTGCTCTAGATGGACCTACTTTGACAGGGAGGTTGGACTAGATGATCTCCAGAGGCCCCTTCCAACCCTGTATCATCAGAACCGCTAGAGAGAACTACGTTACTGAGATATCCTGGGGACCAACGCTGGTCCTAAGAGCCCAAATCTGTGCAAAGCAAAGACAAAATCTACACTGACAAAAAAAGCAAGTGAGGCTGGAACAAGGAATAGTGTTTGTAGCCAACTTACATGTAGAGAATGTGTAACCATATGGGTCCAGAGTTTTGTGACTCAAACATAGATGACTGTCCAAGTCAGGGAACTCCAACAGAGCTGTGTAAGTTCCCCCAGTTATTTCTGTCAAGCTGCCAGGACAGAGTATTTCCTTGTTCCTCTGATAGATTAGATTCATCTGGATCAGAAATGGCTGAAAAGTCTTTTCTTTACCAGAAATTAATTTTTTACCTCCAAGTTTATGTTACCACTCACAGGTACATTAGTCTTACATATAGTCTTTTCAGATTCTTAAAGCTTCCTGGAGATGGAAGGATACACAGGATATTCTCAAATGTAATTAGTAAGTGACAATAGCTTTTCTGCTTCCTTCCGTTGTTCACCAAATCTCTCCAGCCTTGTTAACAAAAATGAAAGTTTAACACTTCCTAGAAAGTGTTATCGTTGTCACTGAAACATGCAAATTTAAAGATATACTGTTTATTTTTTATGATTTCTCCTCTTCAAAATGAAACTTCAAAAATATGATTGATTTCATGCACTTCATTATGGCCTATATGTTTATGTACTTTGTGATACTCCATTGATACTCCTAAGTTATTTATTTTACAGATATATAAATATAAAAATGAAACTTCAAAAATATGATTGATTTCATGCACTTCATTATGGCCTATATGTTTATGTACTTTGTGATACTCCATTGATACTCCTAAGTTATTTATTTTACAGATATATAAATATATAGACACAACACTAATAGCTTTTGTGTGTCTGCCCAATCCAAAATTGTTGCGATGATGGGTAGAAGGTTGTGCCTTTTTAGTTTTAAATTGTACATATAGCACTTGTCACATCCCAAGGGTGGGGCAACTCAGGTTTGCAGATTTCCATTGTCAGAATTAAGGTGAAATGATACTAGAGGAGACCAACAACAATTAACTTTTATTAACCAAACTAACCTTGCTGAAGTAGAAGGAAACATGAATGTGAGTCTTGAATCACATCATTAAGCTGCTGTTTGGAAAAATGAGGTAGATAGATAGATAAAGAGTTCAAAATGAAACTGCAAAAATATGATTGATTTCATGCACTTCATCGTGGCCTATAGGTTTAGATACTTTGTGATACTCCATAGATACTCCCAAGTTATTTATTTTACAGATATATAAATATATAGACACAACACTAATAGCTTTTGTGTGTCTGCCCAATCCAAAATTGTTGCGATGATGGGTAGAAGGTTGTGCCTTTTTAGTTTTAAATTGTACATATAGCACTTGTCACATCCCAAGGGTGGGGCAACTCAGGTTTGCAGATTTCCATTGTCAGAATTAAGGTGAAATGATACTAGAGGAGACCAACAACAATTAACTTTTATTAACCAAACTAACCTTGCTGAAGTAGAAGGAAACATGAATGTGAGTCTTGAATCACATCATTAAGCTGCTGTTTGGAAAAATGAGGTAGATAGATAGATAAAGAGGTAACAGACAAAAGGAAGATAGAGAGAGATATCACCAGTTCCAGGTGCAACGTTGGTCCAGCTGATGAAATGGGGGTCTGGGTCCTGTGGGTGCTGGGGGGTGGCCCCTCTCCTGGGTTTATACAGCCAGCAGGTCTCCTCCCCCAGCTCACCTTCTTGCTCTTCATGTAAATTAGGTGTCATGCGCAGTTTTTCTTTCTGGAATGTTCTGGAAGGTAAAAATTAGGAATCGGGAGAGATGAATTTGGTAAAGTTTTAGATATTTAAACAATTTTCTTAAAACTAGAAGTGTAAAGAAACTGCGGTTGATTTAAATGAGAGTTTTATCTCAAGTGTCTGTTACATACAAATAAATATAGTGAGAATTGTACCAAACCATTTCTAGTCAAGAGAAACCATTTCACTTTCCAGCTGACTCAGTTGTTTTAATATTCTTGTACTGTCCTCAGTAGTAGTTACATTCAACTACACAAAATACTCATGTACAAATGCATCTTTAACCAAGGGTCCACACAAAAGCAAGCAGTTGCAGGTGAAATTTTCAGCTGATGGGCTTCTACTGCCATGTTTAGAATAAGCAATACTCAAAGATATCTTTCATCTTCCATTTTCCATTTAAATTTACTGAGTGCTATTGAGGTTGAATTCATCAATCCATCAGTTTCTTTTTGTATTCAGCTGTATTAACCTTACAGCACAGAAAATACGTCTTTCTGCCCCAGAAGCGGGGAGCAGAAATTGTGATTGTCTTCATAATTTTAGAAAACATACAACAATAAGTTCCAATCAGAAGGTACATTCTGTACATTACTCTAAATATTGCATCATTGACATAATAGATGAACAGCCTGTTTCACACCTTGCATTTCTCTGCATAATTTCTATCTGAAGATATAGAACTTTAAGTAGCTTACAACTGCAAATCAGACATTACTGCATCCCAGATGCATGTACAGTGTGTACATTGTCTATAGGTTCAAAAGAGAAGCCTTGCTTTAGGAAATATTTCCTTTAGTTTCCTACTTTGTGTGCCTGGATAGTTTCTTTCCATTCAAAATGTCTCACCTTTTACAAGTTCTTTTCTACTCTTTTGTTGAGAGTAAATAAATTCAGCTACGCTTAAATAGGAAGAGAAATGATTGAAATCTAACCCAGAAAATAATGAAATTGGGAAAAAAGATATTGTTTGTAAGCAATTTTAGTCCTAAATATTTGGTTTATTATGGTGAATGTTATAAGGTCCAAACTTTATGATAAGAAGCAATCTTGTTGTTACAGTGTAGAAAATACTATCGTTCTGAAGTGATGGATATTTCTAGCCCTAAAAAATGGATTTTTTTCTCTTCAGAGAATGCATTTGTAAAATGAAAAAAAAATGCAGCAATATGTATGTCTGCATAATCTATATATTTGCATGCATTAGAATTTTAAGCATACCATTCACTTTATGTTATTTAAACAAACA
Organism: Calidris pugnax; assembly: GCF_001431845.1. NCBI lineage: Eukaryota > Metazoa > Chordata > Aves > Charadriiformes > Scolopacidae > Calidris > Calidris pugnax. Next base: position 1,702,601 of record NW_015090891.1, read on the forward strand.
AACAAAAACCTTATGCATTTCCATTTGCACTTTTAATGCATTCGTAAGTACCAAGGAATGAGCATGAGGCATTTAGAAATCCAGATTTTTGTAATATATATATTTTTTTTTTTTTGTATACGAAAAACACTCTGCGCCTTTTAGTGCTTTCCAGCATCATGTTGTATGAAAGAAAACTCAAAGGCAAGGGAGTGCTATTAATGTTGAGTTATTCACAGAAGAGAGAGCAGAGCATAATTAGCTTGTCTTTTTTGCAGGGTGTTCAGCAGCAAGGTAGCTGCTTGGTGGCTACCGTGTATCCCAGACTGCCAGCGCTGGCTTTATTTCAAAGATCTCTAACACAGGAATAGGCAAAGCAAGAAAAACAGTTCATTAATAAAACTTTTTCACTGTGGTTTGAAGTCACTCCTCACACGCGAAGGAGTGGTCGTAATAGCTCTCATTTCGTTTTCTTAAAGCATAGCAAAGGCAAAACATCAAAACCAAGCAATATAAGATAGAGACCGTCACGCGAGAGATGATTTGTCATTTCTGCAATCAGCTTTGCATTTTCTATGTTGCTAATATGTCTCTCTCCTCAGTAAATCCTGTTGATTTATGAAAGTGACTATTATTTCAGCTATTCGTCTCTACTATTATACTTGGATTTGTTTAATTTGCTGGGAGGGACAGGGTTGTTTTACTACATTTATATAGTTATATAGTTGTTTGGCTGATCCATGGGCCTAATGAAAAAACTACCATTCCAAATAGCATTTTTTTAAAAGACTGACCTTGAATTCGATGCCAGACGAAATGTTTTTATCTCAGTGTTACCTCATATGGAATATACTATTATTGTGTGTGTGTAGCTCGTGCTTGTGGACCAGTGGTGTGAATGATGGACAAGTGAAAGTGTGGACTTTTCCGTAGTAAAGCCTCGCTTAATCCATAGACAACAGAGATACCTGTCTTTCCACCGTATGAATTAGAACTCAAGCATAAATTCAGCAGTTATGCTCAGAAAGGTTTGAATTCTCAGCGTCCTGTGAAAATCATGCCTTGTTTCTGCGAGTGACAAGAGTGAGGGGTGAATTGTTTTGTGGTGGCATTCACGTGTCGTCATGGGATTACATTATCTCTCTACTCACACCACTGATAGTTGTGCCAGCCTGATTAATGTGTCTGTTTTTATGGCTCTGGTTTTGGAATAAGCTTCCAGAGGTCTTAGTGTTTTATTTCAGTGCTTCTTGGAGCTGATTGTATCTGACATAACTTTAGGCACACTGGGTTCAGCTGCCTCAGCACACTGGAATGTTCTTGGCTACTTGACATAAATGTAAAATCTTTAAGGTGTAGAAACTGGAATTCAGTGCAATCTATGTTGCAGGGGACAGACAATCAGGGAGGAAAGCCTTCTCTTGCTTTTAAATGTTTTGGACATTTTCAGTGGGAATCTACTGCGTTCTTCAAGGAGAATGGTCAATTTTGTGGTAAAGAAAGATGAGCAGCAAAAAAAGGTTTTAAAGGGGGAAGAAAATATCCCAGAGGAGACTTTACATTCCTCTTGATTAGGTGGATTTAGACATAATTGAAGGGCTGTTTTTACTGGTGGCTGCCTGCAATGAAAAGTTATGCTCTTAGAGCTTCCTACAAAGGTCTGAGAGTCACTGTGGGGCTGTCTGGTTTGACATAAGGCGGTATCAAGAAGAGACAGGCATGTAGAGAAGGGGAGGGTAATTAAAGAGAGCTTGTTCATTGCCAAACAATTTTTTTTTGAAGGATGTTGGTCAGTGTACTAACAGGATGAATAACTGGATAACTTTAAAAATATATGCTAACTTGTATTTTTGTTTGTTTCCTTTCTACGTGCTTTGGGGGTTTTTTAAAAGTTTTGAAAGAATATGCATTTAATATTTAAAAAGCCAGAATACTTCATTATGATGATAAAAGCCAGCAGCAATTTTCAACAGAGATAATTTTAAGGGAATTAAAAATTATTTTGTTTGAAAATGTTGCTTTTATTAAGAAATCTTACAGTTTCCTTTGAGATAATTTTTTAACTTTGAAGCCTTCAACTGTCTCTATTTTCTTTAGAATCTATTTCCAAATAATTTTCTTTTGTTTATGTGACTGTTATATGTGACCTCATACACCAAGATATTATTGGTGTGTCAGTATTATCTGAAATTGGCAATTGTTCTTCCTAGTGAATAGCTGAATAGGACAAGTGAAAATATTACAGAAATTTAACATCTATTTAGAAATATACCTTTGCTTGATCCACCAAGTAATGCTTCCTTAAACTTGAACTCTTTTCTAGTTATTTTTCATTTAATTCATAAAAAAGGAAATATTTTAAACAAACCTTCAATCAATTTCACCCAATAAGTAGCAGAAATTTAAGACATTTAAAAGTTGGCAAAATATAATTTTATTTAATTCCTCATTAAAAAAGAATTGCAAGGATATATTTTAAACAAACCTTCGATCAATTTCACTCAGTAAGTAGCAGAAATTTAAGACATTTAACAGTTGACAAAATACAATGTTATTTAATTCCTCATTAAAAAAGAATTGCAGAACAGAGAAATTTATCAAAAGATGGAAAAGAAAGAAGAAAGTAAAAACTTCTCATACTTTCATGTCGTGTCTTGACAATATCTTCTGAAGGAAAAAGTATAAATCTTGTCCTTGATGTCTATACATCTAACATACATCAGCTGTCAATATCCATGTAGAACTTTTACATATATTTACAACAAACCACAGTATTTGTGACAGGCAAATCTTTTATTTCTTCATGAACTTTCTATAGTGAAAAATTGAAAAATGTCTTCAAAACAGATCTACCACAACAAAGAGAGGGCTTTGTCTATAGTGAGTGGTTAATTTATTTTTTCCTGTTCCTCTAAAGAAACCCCACAGGTGTGCAATCAAATTATGTATTTTTAGTACTGAATTTTAATCTGGAAATACTATCCTCTAATGGAACAAAAGAAGGCCCAGGATGTCTAAAAGAATTACTGCAGATGATCTTTCATGATTATCTCAGCTGTTGGATTTTTTGGGTGACTAAGTACTGAGAAAAATTGAAAGACTTTGGGAATGTCACCTTCTCCAGCTTAGAGTGCCTAGTGCCACTGGTGGCAACAATGCCTAATCATGTATTAAGTACAGAAAAGAGCACAGAAATTGTGTGTAATCTTTCATCCTTAGTATGGATCAGTGCTAAAATTTGAATTTCAGAGGATCATTTCAGTTGAAAGAGAAACTTTTTGCATGGAATCTCTTAAATAATTATGAATAGAGGATCTATTCTTATAAATACAAAGGTATTCTTATAAAGATGCAGTAAGCAAACAGGACTTTTAAAGTATTGGTTATCTGTAACTCTTTTTCAGTGTCTGAGCTGTGCTGAACTGAACTGAGCTATAGGACTTTGGTTATTGCTGTAAACAAATATTAGGTTAGAATACATACGTATAGTCTTCTTAAAATGAAGGTCAGTTATTAAAATGAATTATAGAGTGATAGAATCATTTTGATTAGAAGAGACCTTTAAGATCATCAAGTCCGAATGTTAACTTAGCACTGCCAAGTTACCACTAAACCATGTTGCCCAGTACCATGTCTACCCATCTTTTAAGTACCTCCAGAGACTGTGATTCTACCACTTCCCTGGGCAGCCTGTTCCAATGTTTGACAACCCTTTCAGTGAAGAAATTTTTCCAAATATCCCATCTAAACCTCTCCTGGTGCAACTTGAGGCCATTTCCTCTTATCCTATCACTTATTACTTGAGAGAAGAGACTGACTCCCATCTCTCTATAACCTCATTTTGGGTAGTTTTAGAAAATGATAAGGTCTCCCCTCAGCCTCCTTTTCTCCAGACTAAACAACCCCACTTCCCTCAAGTGCTCCATATCAGACTTGTTCTTCAGATCCTTCACCAGGTTCTTTGTCCTTTTCGGAATGTGTTCCAGCACTGCAGTGTCCCTTCTGTAGTGAGGGTCCCAAACCTGGACAGTTTTTACTGGTGGCTGCCTGCAATGAAAAGTTATGCTCTTAGAGCTTCCTACAAAGGTCTGAGAGTCACTGTGGGGCTGTCTGGTTTGACATAAGGCGGTATCAAGAAGAGACAGGCATGTAGAGAAGGGGAGGGTAATTAAAGAGAGCTTGTTCATTGCCAAACAATTTTTTTTTGAAGGATGTTGGTCAGTGTACTAACAGGATGAATAACTGGATAACTTTAAAAATATATGCTAACTTGTATTTTTGTTTGTTTCCTTTCTACGTGCTTTGGGGGTTTTTTAAAAGTTTTGAAAGAATATGCATTTAATATTTAAAAAGCCAGAATACTTCATTATGATGATAAAAGCCAGCAGCAATTTTCAACAGAGATAATTTTAAGGGAATTAAAAATTATTTTGTTTGAAAATGTTGCTTTTATTAAGAAATCTTACAGTTTCCTTTGAGATAATTTTTTAACTTTGAAGCCTTCAACTGTCTCTATTTTCTTTAGAATCTATTTCCAAATAATTTTCTTTTGTTTATGTGACTGTTATATGTGACCTCATACACCAAGATATTATTGGTGTGTCAGTATTATCTGAAATTAGCAATTGTTCTTCCTAGTGAATAGCTGAATAGGACAAGTGAAAATATTACAGAAATTTAACATCTATTTAGAAATATACCTTTGCTTGATCCACCAAGTAATGCTTCCTTAAACTTGAACTCTTTTCTAGTTATTTTTCATTTAATTCATAAAAAAAGGATATATTTTAAACAAACCTTCGATCAATTTCACTCAGTAAGTAGCAGAAATTTAAGACATTTAAAAGTTGGCAAAATACAATGTTATTTAATTCCTCATTAAAAAAGAATTGCAGAACAGAGAAACTTATCAAAAGATGGAAAAGAAAGAAGAAAGTAAAAACTTCTCATACTTTCATGTCGTGTCTTGACAATATCTTCTGAAGGAAAAAGTATAAATCTTGTCCTTGATGTCTATACATCTAACATACATCAGCTGTCAATATCCATGTAGAACTTTTACATATATTTACAACAAACCACAGTATTTGTGACAGGCAAATCTTTTATTTCTTCATGAACTTTCTATAGTGAAAAATTGAAAAATGTCTTCAAAACAGATCTACCACAACAAAGAGAGGGCTTTGTCTATAGTGAGTGGTTAATTTATTTTTTCCTGTTCCTCTAAAGAAACCCCACAGGTGTGCAATCAAATTATGTATTTTATAGTACTGAATTTTAATCTGGAAATACTATCCTCTAATGGAACAAAAGAAGGCCCAGGATGTCTAAAAGAATTACTGCAGATGATCTTTCATGATTATCTCAGCTGTTGGATTTTTTGGGTGACTAAGTACTGAGAAAAATTGAAAGACTTTGGGAATGTCACCTTCTCCAGCTTATAGTGCCTAGTGCCACTGGTGGCAACAATGCCTAATCATGTATTAAGTACAGAAAAGAGCACAGAAATTGTGTGTAATCTTTTATCCTTAGTATGGATCAGTGCTAAAATTTGAATTTCAGAGGATCATTTCAGTTGAAAGAGAAACTTTTTGCATGGAATCTCTCAAATAATTATGAATAGAGGATCTATTCTTATAAATACAAAGGTATTCTTATAAAGATGCAGTAAGCAAACAGGACTTTTAAAGTATTGGTTATCTGTAACTCTTTTTCAGTGTCTGAGCTGTGCTGAACTGAACTGAGCTATAGGGCTTTGGTTATTGCTGTAAACAAATATTAAGTTAGAATACATATGTATAGTCTTAAAATGAAGGTCAGTTATTAAAATGAATTATAGAGTGATAGAATCATTTTGATTAGAAGAGACCTTTAAGATCATCAAGTCCGAACGTTAACTCAGCACTGCCGAGTTACCATTAAACCATGTTGCCCAGTACCATGTCTACCCATCTTTTAAATACCTCCAGAGATTGTGGGCAGCCTGTTCCAATGTTTGACAACCCTTTCAGTGAAGAAATTTTTCCAAATACCCTATGTAAACCTCTCCTAGTGCAACTTGAGGCCATTTCCTCTTATCCTATCACTTATTACTTGAGAGAAGAGACTGACTCCCATCTCTCTATAACCTCATTTTGGGTAGTTTTAGAAAATGATAAGGTCTCCCCTCAGCCTCCTTTTCTCCAGACTAAACAACCCCACTTCCCTCAAGTGCTCCATATCAGACTTGTTCTTCAGATCCTTCACCAGGTTCTTTGTCCTTTTCGGAATGTGTTCCAGCACTGCAGTGTCCCTTCTGTAGTGAGGGTCCCAAAACTGGACAGAGAACTCAAGGTCGGGCCTAACCAATGCCTAGTACAGGGGGACAATGACTTCTGTAGTCCTGCTGGCCACAATATTTCTGATACAGGCCAGGATGCTGTTGTCCTTCTTGGCCACCTGGGCACACTGCTGGTTCATGTTAAGCCAGCTGTTGACCAATACCCCCAGGTCCTTTTCTGCCAGGCAGCTCCAGCCACTCTGCCCCCAGCCTGTAGCGCTGCAGGGGGTTGTTGTGACCCAAGTGCGGGACCCAGCACTTGGCCTTGTTGAACCCCAGACCACTGCCCTCGGCCCATCCATCCAGCCTGTCCAGGTCCCTCTGTATAGACATGTGTTTCAGATTTTATTTTTACTGGTGAATACAGGAAAATCTTTATATTGTTGAAATTTAAATCAACAATTGCTCAGAATTTCTTTTTATATTTTCCTTGCCATAGAGGAGATACTGTTACCAAAATATCCTTAGAGAGATTTTAATCTAATTAATCAGTGTTGTTTTGTTTATTTCTCTATTTATTTATTTGTACTTTTAACCAGAGCCATTGCTTCTCTCTTTTTTCCCCCCTTGACAACCAACCAGTGCTACCACTGTAATACATTTTGCTTAACATGGGCGTTTTAACAAAAAAAGTTGCTGTAAAACATCATGCTCTAACTGTCAAAATCATTTGGGTTGATTCTTGCATTCTTACTCACTCTGCATAGTATCTTTAAAAAGTCATACTACTTTAGTTGTGGAAGGCTTCTAAAAAATAACAGTCTGCTGCTCAGATTTTAATTTATGAAAAATCTCTGAGAAATTTGGAAAGCAAGATGAATCATTAACACTAGGAATAGAATTATCATTCATTTAGATTTTCTTCCAAAATAAGCACTCCAGAGGACACCTAAGACTTTGAGCAACCTTGGCATGTATTTTAAAACATAATGTAGAGACTGCAATAAATAAAACTTCCAAAAAAAGCAGTACTCTTCTGTCCTCCCACTCTCTAACACCCCATTTAATTTCTAGTCATAAGACCCGTGCACCTCCATCACACCTTCCCACGAGATATCCCACCCGTTGCTGCCTCAGTCAGCTCACACAGATGGACTTTGTAGCATACTCAGAATGTCAACAGTTTATGGCTATTTTAGACCTTGGCAAGGGAAAGCATTCCAGAGGAAAAGTCCCTTGTGAGAGAATGCTTTGCCAGCAGCTCTGCCGTCTTTCATAAAGAGGGAAATCGAGTTTGAGGGCATCTGCAGGTGTCAACAATGGCAATGTGATTTGTACAGACAAGTGCTGACCACAACTCAGATCAGCATTTTTGCAAAAAAATCTGTCTACTCTGTCATTGACTCAAAACACCAGTTTGTTATATATTGAGAAAAATTGTCTCATTTTTTTTAATGACCTTCCTGTACCTATGCTTTGATTACCACCAGCTGCTTTTGATTACATTTAATGGATCATTCAGTTTTGCCTAGTATTACTTAATATTATTTCCATGTGTATAATGTTAAACACAAAGCAATAATTAATTTATTAAAATAATAAACTATTCTAGTCATTTGCATTTTTCTCTAGATTGTAATAGTTTCCATTGATTAGTTTCCTATTGTTTTTCCCCATCATAAAATTCTCCTAAACGATACCCTGCAATTTACTAATATTTGTTTATTTGTAATTAAACCCAAAATTATATGACAGAATGAGGTTGCAGTCCTTCACAGATATATATAAGCTTTGGTACTAATCCCAAAGAACTGAATGTAGTGCTTAAGCGGTGAATTTTTTTCATGTTCACAAGTCTTTGTAGTATTTTATGTTAGCCTCATGCATGTTAAGAGTTAGGAGATAGTAAAGCTCTGTGGAAGACAACAAAGACCTATATATATATATATATGTACGTATAGTGGTCTGTGTGCGTTTCATGTGTGATTGTAAGTAAAGGTACTCAAGATCCCTGTGTGTGCACACACAGATTTTGATTTTGTTTATGTTTTCCATAGTCATAAAAACAACTTATAGAACAGTACAGAATAATAACACTACAAGAACTGAAAATTTCATCACAAAAAACGATCTCCTTAGTCCATGCGTATGAGGATCAGTTAATTTTAATGCCTTTGAAAGGTTTGACTGAAAAGCTTAAACATGTTAAGCTGTACCTGTTCACCATGAAGTTGGTCACACAATGAAGCAGGTTGCCCATGGAAGCTGAGGAACCTCCATTCTCAGAAATTTGACTGGGGAAGGCCTTGTACGTCCTGCTTTTAAGCATCCTCATCAGGAGGACGAACCAGAGGCCCCTCCTACCTAGATCATGCTATGATTTATTGTGCAATATACTTCATATTCCAACCAACCAATTCCAGTGATTGGAAGCTAATGTTCCCTACAACACGGATGCAGGCTCTTTGGAAAGATTAGGTTTATATTATTAGGATAAGATTTTCATCTGCTATAAATTGGCATAGCGTATTTGAAGTCGTTGAAGCTTGACTAATTTAATGTAGGTGAAGCTCTGGCTCTCTTGTCCTTTAAAATGTAATTGGTGGGTCATATTTAGTTAGATCTCTTTTTTTTTTTTTTTCTTCGAAGTGTTTAATCTAAGGGCTTCAGAAATACTCTGTTCTCATCATGCTATAATGTTATCAAGCTGTTCCACATCTGCCTTTCAGCTACAGAAGGTGGGATTTACCCATGAACAGGTATTCTGACTTCTTATGCTTTGTCTCTAAGAAGTCTGAAATTTTTAAAAGAACTAGGTACTCAGATCTCATTGATATTCTGTCTTGACATTTCCAGGCCAAATTCTCTCCTGACTTATAACCTATTGATTTAATTGGCAAAGAGTTGGGCCCTGAGTTTCTTAGCATCAGATTATTAAAATAATTATCCCCCTTGCCTCTCTTCCACTTCCTCCCGTCCTTTGTCTCATTAAAAGCTTTTGTTTATTGCCCTTACTCTGCTACCACACTCAGATGAATGGTGAATCCCATTCTGACTTTTTATGTTAACAGAGGAATCCTTTGTTTTTAGTTTCTCTGTTATTCTGTGAGGGGAATCTATCAATCCCAGGAAGGGAAAAATGTTTTTGCAATAGTTCAGGGGTTTTTTTTGCAATTGTCAATGCTATATAATGAGTTGTGTTTTCACTCTACATTGTCTGGGCAAAGGAATACCTAAAGAATTAAAATATTATTCTGTGTTAAAGCTCAGAATTTATCACAAACTCTGGAAATAACTTAAGCAACAAAACAAACAACAGTTAAATTGTTTTAATTTGCTCATTCAGATTTTTATTACATTATATCAGAGATCCGTGCACATTTTGGGAGGCGATTTTTGTGCAGGCCATTACCTCACTGTTATCAGACATTTGTGCACCTAAGTGGGTACATTGTACTAATTAGCCCAGACAATTTTACAAATGTATGTCTCGCCACTGAGCATGCAAAAGTGCTCATGAAATTCAAGTCTTACAGTATGAAAAGCTGATCATTAAATTGTCAAGCATTAGGATTCACCCAACATAAAAGCAGAAGTACAATTCTCATCATTTTTATAGTAATGGTTTCAGTCTGTCCACATAAAAAAGTCATATCATAAGAAATTCAGCATAAGAAATATCTCAGTTCTCAAAACTTAATTAAAAATTAATAATAAACTGTACAGAAACTGATGATAGCAGAAAAAATGCTGGTCCCGTTTCATTCCAGTCCCTGATCTGGAATGACAAGAATCTCTGGAGTGATGGTATCTTTCAGCTTCCTTCCTGACACAGAAGAATGTCCTTGAGGATGTCTGTAGAGGGTGCAAAGTATAAAAGGAAACCAGAGCTTTCAAACAGAGTTTTTCTGCTTACTTAAGAGTAGGGGGATTTGTTATGACAATTCCTAGTTGTAAAAGGCAATTCAGTTCACATACATAAGAAATGGGACTGGAAAATAAATTATTGTGTTATCAAATCTAGTTCCCTTTTTTGAAGCCCAAGATACAAACCCATTTACCAAAGGCATCAAATACTGTCTCTAAAACCATTGTTTTCCCTGACTGTTCTTAGTGGAAATAACATAATTTATTTGAAGATTTATAAACCTTTCTGAATTGTAAGTTTTCTTCATGGTTGGGTTGCAACCATTTGGGTCTTTCAGGCAAATAGCTTTTTTAAAAAATCTTTTCCTTTTTCCTATTTTCCCTGATATTTACAGAACAGTCAGTAATACAGTGTGTATTATCAGCTTTTATATGAAGCAAGTTGTCTGGCTCTGAGGTGCACATTTAAAGTAAAAAGATTTTTTTTGAATGATGCAGGAGTATACTTTTTATGCCTTATTTTATAATAGCACGAGGTTTGCTTGCTCTGGAAATGGAAAGTGATTATTTGGTTGAATAAAGTTTAAGGATATGTGGCTCAATGAATTCAGGAGAGATCGTGGTTAATTTAAAGATTCAGGTTTGTTTTACTTGATTCCAAGTTTTACAGATGACCTATTGTATTTCTCTTTAAGAAAAATGTCAGCCTGCTC